>NC_037682.1:74059933-74214854 GCF_003255815.1 Theropithecus gelada | reverse complement strand
AAAAAAAAAAAAAAAAAAAAAAAAAAAAAAAAGACCATAGCTATAATTCCAATATATTGATTTACCTATATACCTATGGGCATGTTATGTGTGTTTTTTAAAATTGGTTTTCTTAATTTGGATTTGTCTCTATGCCTTCTGGAAATATTACCTAATGACGAATAATTATACAAAAATTTGTAGAGCTTCTGGATATTACATTCCTCCTGAGTGGATTTATTTTCTTGTCACTAGCAGTTAGATTGGGGGTGGATTAATTTGTTTCAGTCTAGATTGATTTGATTTGATCCTGGGTTTTCGGTATTGTGAACACTGGTCTTCCTTCTTATGTCTTTATTCCTAGAGTATAGACTTTCAGAGTTTTCATTTTTTAAAAATGGCAGATTTACATGGGCTTCTTTTCCTTGGCAGCTGTTGAAACTAATCCCTACCTCCAATTCCTCAAGAATGCTGACATTTCTCCTTAATTTCCTATATTCCTAGTTGTTATATACTGCTTAATTTCTTGTCTTCTCACATGTGCATCAGTCAAAATTCAGACAATGTTTAAAAGACACATCTCTGTGGACTGTCATCTCAATTTTCTCTGGGGTCTTAGATCCTCAGATTCTAGCTTTTCTTGTCACTCTGAACTTCTGTTTTTATCTTCCTTACCTTAGGACATTACTGTTGAAATATCTAGGCTTCCACTTTGTCTTTGTGTTCCACATTGAGAATCTACAAATGCCTCTTGAGAATAAAGGAACAGAGGTGGCTAGCTTAACTGAATGTGTTCCAATTATCTGAGACCTCAGTCTCTCAAGTATTGGCTACCTTAGTTGCTTCCCATTGCACGTAAACCACTGCCTCCTTGTATATGTTATATTGCTTTAAACTTTTTTTTTCTCAGTGAGAAGATTGGGCTATAATAGAAGCCAGTATGTCAGAACTGGACTGAAGTCCTATCCTAGGTTTCTGACATTAGAAATCAACAATAAGTGCTGAATATCATTTATTCAAAGACATACACTCACTTTAATTACTTTAATTGTGTACCACTGATTCCTAGCCATCCTTCATTATAGATTGCTAGTTCTTTATCCTTTATCAATATGGAATAATTTCCAAACCACTTATATAATCTTTTCATGTATTTTTCTTCCATTCCTATACCTAGTTCTATACTGGAGCACTCACATTATTTCATCCTCATATATCTTGGTAGCTACACTACTTTATTTCTTCATGTGTTTTCCATTATTGTCATTCTATCTACATCTTAAGAAAATTTATATTCATCTACTCTAGTAGCAAAACATAACATGTCTTTATTCCATAACTAACTTTCCATCCGTGATTTTGATTTCATTCTTATTCAGCTACTCTGCTACTTTGTCCATTGCTGTTTCTTTCTAATGTTTTCCACTCAGTATACTGAGAGATTTTGTGTATGGTAATATTCAATGAGTTACATTCTATATGCGCCCATTTAAAGAGATTTCTAAATGTTCATTGATATAGAGTGGCTAACAGCAGTGCTTTATGTGAATGTTTAAGGACTCAGGAATTTATAGAATTTCTCTTGAGTCAAGGAAGGATAAGTTCACCTGACAATAGATCCGGACGTGGATTCCCATTCTTACAGGTGGATATTACTATGTAAGTTAGGAATCTTGACAGATGATCATGCAGGTATTACCATTGCTTATAAATTAGAGGTAAACAATTCTGAAATAGACCCAACAAGGGAAGTGCTTCTCCAGTAGAGATTCTGTAAGGATATAAAAAATAACATTTTAATCACTGATGCTGATATAGGCAAATCACAGTGTCAATTTTTCAAGCTTCTGCCACCTAACCACAGGTACCAAATGTTTTCAAAGAACATGAGCTTGCTCATGTTCAGGTTTGCCCAAAATATTTTCTTTGCTGGTGTTTTTCCTAAGATTTCTTCGTATCTACTTACTTATAAGCTCAGCAATGAATTCATCACATCTTTTCTGTGTTCCCACAATGTGCACAAGGTTGTGAAGCTTAACTATATTAACAGCAGTTCTGGGTTAAAAGGAACTTATAGTTTAGTGGGAGAGGCAAATATTTTAACAAAAGTGTGATAAGAACAGAAGTATACTCATTTATATTGGATATATCTTGCCTAAAGCTAAGACTTTCCACCAAACAAATAGGCAAAAAGAATATAAACCTCTCTTGTTAACTCAGCCACCCAGGCAACTATCATTCATCATGTTTTAGGTCCCTGTCATATTGTACCATTTACAAATCAGATTACAGTTGACTGCTATGCATCCCTGCCTTCACTCAGGTAAGTCCTTCTGTAACCAATGTCCACTTCTTTTCTATCTATGTATTAAAATTTTATTTGTCATTAAAAACTCAATTAGAGTGTCATCTCTTCCATAAAACCATTCCTCTCACCATTTTTGATTCCTCCTCACCAACACTGCTTCCTCCTTTTTGTTTTTTCATAGTTCTAAGGATAAACTTCTGTTACACAACCAGAATTACTAAGGTATATCACTCTCCCATTCAATAAATCATAAGCTTCTTGAAAATAGAGATTATGTCTAATTTATCCTTATATATCAATTTTGAAAAGTTTTTTGTAGTTTTGAAGAATAATTTTAATAAACGATGGTTGACTGAATGAATGAATATATCACCTTTGTGCTTCTCTTTTCTGTCATCAATGAAGGCAAAATAAACCACAATTATCTCCAGATCTTTACCTTTCACTAGGTTATTCCCATTATTGTCTATCCATTGATGTTTCTGTTAAGACACAAGTTGCCTCATTGTTAAATTCACTGGTGTTTTGACAGTCTTCATTCCTACTTATTTTTCTATAAACTGAATTTAGCCAAATTAACTTTGTATTTTTTATTTTTCTTTTGGCTTTGATGTCATTCCTTTGTACTGGTTCTCCTTCAATCTTTTTTTTTTTTTTTTTTTTTTTTTTTTTTGAGACGGAGTCTCACTCTTGTCACCCAGGCTGGATTGCAGTGGCCGGATCTCAGCTCACTGCAAGCTCCGCCTCCCGGGTTTAGGCCATTCTCCCGCCTCAGCCTCCGGAGTAGCGGGCGCCTGTAGTCCTTCAATCTTTTTAAAAAATGAGAGAAAGGAAGAGAGAGATCATAGCAGGTGACAAATTGAGAATTTAAGAATTAAGGATTCTAAGTATCCTGGAACTTATTATTCTCAGTCTATTTTCATATAATAATAAAGCATAATAAATGAGAAAATATTTTACTTAGGAAAATTATCTTCATAGTTAAATATCAGAAGACAGAGGCATAAATGTATGTTTTCTGATCAATATTGTACTGCAGAGCAAAACAGCAGAGTTTGATATTAAACAGACCTGTTTTTGAATCTCACCTTGACAACTGAGTGAACTAGATCTGGGTTGTGTTTATGTTTAAAGAGATTACACAACTTTTAAAGCATTCTTTTAAAGCATTCCTTTTCTCTGAATTTTAGTTATAACTTGCTTAAAAGGAGAAAACAATATCTACCGCACATAGTTGATATGATATATAAAGTATGTATTATACACACAGAATGTCTGAAAAATATATTTTGTTTCCTCAGAAGTAGGTTCAACGTTTAGAGAAATTTAACTTTTATTTACAGGCAAGCTTAATCAGCATTCATCTTCATTAGTATTACGCTTCTGAGATTTTACCACTTTCTTGAGCAAGAGAATAGGTTAAATCAGTAGTGAAAAGCTCTACAATTTAACGACAAAAATAAACACAAATGTGAGCTTAATATGTATTAAGATTATGATGACACACTTCTAACAACCCCAGGTTACAATGATTTACTCCTATGATTACCTCTCAGAGTTTTATAGTTTTAGCTCTTTCATTGTCAGGGATTTATTTTGAGTCAATTTTTGTGTATAGTGTGAGGTAGAGTCTAATTTTATTCTTTTGCATGAAGATACCAAGTTGTTCAAAACAATTTGTTAAAAGAATATTATTTCCCCTTTACTTTTCTTAGTCAAAAATCAATTTATCATAAATATAATAGATTATTTCCTATATATAAGACATATATAGGAAATAATGTACATATATGAAATTAGATATACACACACATTCTTATGCTAGTACCACACTATCTTGATTACTGTATATTTCTAGTAAATTTTGAAATTGGAAAGTGGGAGTACTTAAAATTTGTTCCTCGTTTACAAGAATGTTTTGATTATTCTTGGTCACTTTAATTCCCATATTAATTTTAGGACCTATTTGTCACTTTCCATAAACACAGTCTATTCTCCAGAGTCCCATAAATAATATTGTGTTTTGATTAAAAGGAAATAGATTAATCATTTTTGAGTATCTCTGTGTGAAAGATAAAAACTAGAACTTTTTTTTACACTATCTTAGGCCACTAAGTCCTGAATGTGTCTTGTTGCCTTTCTTTGCATTTCCTGTACCTAGGAGTGTCTTCTATAGTGTGAATTTTCTATAAATTTGGTATAAAAACAGGACACACAAAAACACACAACTATCACACAAAAAGAACTGTGGTAACAACATATAAGAATTGTACACAAGATGCTAGTGAAATGAGCACCAAATAAACATAAATTTTTATTTTTTATTTATTTATTTTTTCTCTTGTTTATTATACTTTAAGTTCTAGGGTACATGTGCACAACGTGCAGGTTTGCTACATCTGTATACATGTGCCATGTTGGTGTGCTGCACCCATTAACTCGTCATTTACATTAGGTATATCTCCTAATGCTATCCCTCTTCCCTCCCCCAACCCCACGACAGGCCCCTGTGTGTGATGTTCCCCTTCCTGTGTCTAAGTGTTCTCATTGTTCAGTTCCCACCTATGAGTGAGAACATGCGGTGTTTGGATTTTTGTCCTTGAGATAGTTTGCTGAGAATGATAGTTTCCAGCTGCATCCGTGTCCCCACAAAGGACATGAACTCACCCTTTTTATGGCTGCATAGTATTCCATGGTGTATATGTGCCACATTTTCTTATTCCAGTCTATCACTGATGGACATTTGGGTTGGTTCCAAGTCTTTGTTATTGTGAATAGTGCTGCAATAAACATATGTGTGCATATGTCTTTATAGTAGAATGATTTTTTTAATTTTTTTTTAATTTTTTTTTTTAAATTATTTTTTAGTAGAATGATTTATAATCCTTTGGGTATATACCCAGTAATGGGATGGCTGGGTCAAGTGGTATTTTCTAGTTCTAGATCTTTAAGGAATCACCACACTGTCTTCCACAATGGTTGAACTAGTTTACAGTCCCACCAACAGTATAAAAGTGTTCCTATTTCTCCACATCCTCTCCAGCACCTGTTGTTGACTTTTTAATGATCGCCATTCTAACTGGTGTGAGATGGTATCTCATTGTGGTTTTGATTTGCATTTCTCTGATGGCGAGGGATGATGAGGCAAAAATACAAAATAGAGGAAAGTAAAAAAAAAAAAAAAGCCTATGAAGATGGAATGGATTCAAGCTGAAAGTATAGATATGAAGCTATGATTTCTAAAATATATGGATTAATGTATACACTGATTTACATGTATATAAGTATGGCACTATTTATATTCATACATATATGTCTTTACTGTGTGTATGTACAGATTCACACACATATATCCATATATATGGACACACATGTATATGTAAATAAGTATATATATTTACATCTACATGTATATATGCATATATTTCCTTTTGTCTGTGAAAGATCCATGAAGTAAAAACACCCAAATAGCAATAAACACTTCATGCCCAAATCATTTTCAGAAAAAAAAAAAAAGGATTCTTAGATAAATGGCTGGTTCTAGGGCTAGGACAAAGTGGCTCCAAGACAAGCCTGGAACATGTTGCTATTCCAGAAATAAAGAAAGTGCTTAAAAAATAAATGAGAGTGAGTCCAAAGGACACAGAAATCATGTTGAGAGGCTCCCATTGACCAAATCTCAATTTGAATATCAAAATAATGCAGCACCATAATGAAACACAAACAATTGGAAAAAATAGAAAGTTTTGAGTTCACACCCATAATAAAGAGATCATTGTACACATGAAAAGGAAGACTGGAGGCCTCTTGCTTATAGCAGAATGTAGACTGCCTGCTGGGAAATGTAGGATAAAATTTTGATGAGAAGGAAAGCATTTCGCATTATCTTATAAGTGTCTCCCCTCAGACGGTTTAATATCAATAGTTTCAAGACAAATAACATAATTTTACAGTAGAAAAATTAGATAACACCTTGATTGAGTAATCAAAGTTAACATCACAAATGAGTGGCTGATGGGCATCACATGCCTTCAGATGAAATTTCCTGAGAAGAACACATCACTCATTTCATATTACTGCTGAGAATACATAGCCTGAATATAATCAAGAGGAAACACCAGAAAAAAAAAAAAAACAAAATATGGGATGACTCCAAAACAATATAAAGGACTATTTCAGAAAATGGCATGAAAGGAAAAAGAAAAAGAAAGGCTAAAGATACATGACCAATTAACACAATACCTATCTTTACAATGGATTATATACTAAAGGAAAGCATGCTATAAATGATGTTATGAGTCACCTGACAAAATTGAAATATACACAGTAGGTTAAAGCAGTATATAATGTTTTATTTCCTGAGTTTGATAACTGTGATGTGGTTATAAAAAAAACTATCTTCATTTATAAGAAATGTAAAAAGGAATCTTTATAGAAAAAGGTCCATGATGAATGTAACTTATCTCAAATATTTCTGAAAAAAGTATCTATCTACCCATCTATCTGTCTGTCTGTCTACAGAGACAAATACAGAGAGGCAGAGAAAAATAATAGATTATCAGAGCAAATATGATAAAAAGTTGAGAGTGGATGATTCTGGGTGAAGGGAATAGAGATATTTTCTGCTTTATTCTTATTCTTGCAAACTTTTTGTAAGTTTGGAATTGTTTCAAATAAAAAGTAAAGTAATAATTGTATAATGTAAAATGTTAATGATTTTAGTTATTCAAGTGCAAGGCATAGATTGTTATATCGAATAAAAAACAAAAATTACACAAATTATAAATCCACAAAAACTTTAAAATTAAAAAGATAGAAAAGGTAAACTACACAAATATTAAGAAAAAGAGAGCTAGAGTAGTTATACTAGTATCAAATAAGATGACTTTGAGAATAAGGACTGTTACCAGGAATGAAAGGGGACACAGTGATAAAATTTTTAAACCCTGAAGAGGATACAACAATATCAAATGTGTGTGGTCCCAATAACAAAGCACGCATAACAAATACATTAGGAGCTCTGAATCTGACCAACATGGAGTTACAGGAAGATAATTTACTTTTTTTTTTCCTTGGACAAAATGCATGATCCAAGAAAGGAAAACCACAGACCAATATTCCCCATTAATATAGACACAAAAATTATTAATGAAACTCTTAGTCAATTAACCCCAACAATATGAAACCTGAGTAATAAATGATGATTGATGGAGATTTAAGACAGGAATGCAAAGTTAGTTAAACACTCAGAAAATAATCACTGCAACTCACCATATTAACATATTATAAAAAGAAAAATCCATATGGCTATCTCAAAGTACAAATAAAAGGTGTTTGAGACTAGGAATAGAGGGAAACTTCATTTCTTTGATAAAGAAGCAATCTATGGAAAACCTTCAGTGACTATCTAATTGTAAACAACTGAATACTTTTATCCACCAGATAAGGAATAAGGCAAGGATGCCCATTCTCACCATTTCTGTTGTACATTCTACTGGAGGATCTAGCTAGTGGAATAAAGCAAGAGAAATAAATAAAAGGCATTAAGATTGGAAATAAATAAATAAAACACATCTTTACAGACAAGATGATTGCCTGTGTAGAAAATGCAATGGAAAATACAAGATAGTATACAATAATATGGAAAAATATTTCAATGGAACACTTTCCAAAGAAGATATGTAAATGAGAAATAAGCACATGATAAAATGTTCAACAACATTAATCACTAGGGAAATGCTAATCAACTACAAAAACTACAACTGTACACATATTAGAAGGTCTAAAATTAAATAAAAATAACTATACAGTGTCAATGAAGGTGTAGAAGAACTGGATGATATATATGTAATGGTGGAATTTAAAATAATATAACATACATGGAAAATATTTTGGCAGTTTCTTGAAAAGATAAGCAAATACTTACCATATGACCCAGATATTCTTCTAGGTATTGACCTTATCATTATTGACCTGTTATACTAGCCTTAGGTATTGACCTTTATAGAAGAAATTAAAGAAATGAAAGTATATGTTCATTCAGTGACTTGTATACAGGTGCTTTCAACAGTTTTAGTTATTACAGAACAAAACTGGAAACAATCCAAATGTCCACTAACAGGTAAACAAATTCTGGTATATCCATGCCATGTAATACTACTGGACAGTACAAAGAAATTATTGATATAAGTAGTACCATGGATAAATCTCAAAATAAGTAGGCTTAGTGGGAAAATAACCCAAAATAATACATAATACATTATCCCATTTATATAAAATTTTGTAATAAGCGAACCAGTCCATAGTGACTGAAAGAAAATTAATGGTTGTCTGAGGATGGTGGGGAATACTGGAGAAGGGATTACAAAGGGACACAAAGGAAATTTTGGTGGAGATAAATGTGTTCATTATCTTCATTGTGGTGATGATTTGAGAGTATATACATATTTCAAAACTTAGACTGTTTTAATATGTGAAATTTATTTTCAGTCAATTATGTGTTTATTAAGTTAACACAAGCAAATAAGATACTTTGGCAATATCTTGTAAAATGAAGAACACATACCTATTCTTCAATGATACCACATTTTGTGTGTAACTTTAGAATGTGTTTTTCAAACACTGAGGGAAATAATAAGAAGACAGATATCTGAGGTAAAGGATAGGCTAATTACAATGATTTAAATATTCCACAGTGTACACATGTATTGAAAGATCACATTGTAACTCATAAATATATACAATTGTTATTTCTCAATTAAAATGAAATAAAACTTAAAAAAGAAGAATCATTTATTAATGGGCAAAAGATTTGATAATATGCTTTATCAGAGAACACGCAGGAATGGCAAATAAGTATATTAAAAGATGTTCAAAATTATTAGTCATCAGGGAAATGAAGTTACAACAGACAATGTGATATTCTCATACCACTGCAATAGCTACAACTAAAAAGACTGACTAAACCAAATGTTGACAAATATACAAAGCATTTGAATCCATACATTGCTGGTGAGTATGCAAAAGTGCACAGCCACTTTGGGAAACAGTCTGGCAGTTTCCTATAAAGTTAAACCTGCACTTACAATATAACCTGCAATGTCACTCCTAGTTATTTACTGAAGATAAACAAAAACGTATCTTAATACAAAGATACACATTCAATTGTTGATAACAACTTCATTCATAATATCTTTAAACTGATGAATACAAATATTCATTAAATGGCAAATGGATAAACAAAGCCTGGGATATCAAAAAATGGAACACTAGCAATGTAATGGAATAAATTACTGACATATACAGCAATATAAATAAATCTCAAAAGCTTAATGCTGGACGTCAAAACTGCATTTATAGGCCGGGCACGGTGGCTCACACCTGTAATTCCAGCACTTTGGGAGGCCAAGGCAGGTGGATCACCTTGAGGTCAGGAGTTCAAGACCAGCCTAGCCAACATGGTGAAACCCTGTCTCTACGAAAAATACAAAAAATCAACCAGACGTGGTGGCATGCGCCTGTAATCCCAGCTACTCAGGAGGCTCAGGCAGGAGAGTCATTTGAATCCAGAAGGCAGAGGTTGCAGTGAACCGAGATAGCTCCATTGCACTCTAGCCTGGGAAACGAAAGTGAAACACCGTCTCAAAACCAACAACAACAACAGCAGCAACAAATCACCTGCATTTATATACAATTCTATAAAACTAGAACTACAGAGAAAAGAGGATGATCAGTAATTTCTAGGGTTGATGATAGAGGCAGGGAATTGACTACAAAGGGTCGCTAGAAAACTTTTTGTGGTTATGCAAATATTCTGTCTTCATTGTTGTGGGAGCTATTGTTTACATTTGTCCAAATTCATCAAATCATCATAAAATTGTACCCATTTTAATGAGAATTTTATTGTAAATTTGTCTCAATAAGCTAATTACAAAAGTAGTCTTTTGAGAGTCAAATGGCAAGCTTCTACTTTTCTATAATATTTTAAATTCTGACTTCAGAATATATCTTAAATTCCTCAACAATTTGTTGGACATAGAGATGAAAAAAAGCATTATTTTTATCATGTTTATCCATTTCAAGTGAGTAGAGTCATAGAGTTCATGAAAAGATTTGAGGAGCACAGGAGTGGCAAGATTTCTAGTGTCATTTATTACCAGAAACTCAATTTTTCACAGGTACTTTCAGGAAGAGAGCAGAAAGTGATGACCAATTATTCCTTACCCACCAGAATAACTATAACCATCTTAGTGCTAGAAAAAAGCAGTGGTTTTATCAATCTTTAGTGATTTGTTAAATTTAGCAAAAAATGAAATGCATAATGTGCATTGGCCTTTATTATTTTATGATATACTTGTGGGGTCATAGAACACAGTGGCATAACTCTCATATTCAATTTGAAAAATTGTTGTGAATTTTCCAGGAGAAATATGAGCCAGAGTTATATTTCAGAGCCATTTACATGGTAAGTTTCTTTTTTATATTTCTTAACGATAATGGAGATATTTTAAATAATTGCAGCTTATTATCTTTGCTTCTATCAGTGTGAAATTAGGAGGGGCTTAAAAAAAAAAAAAGCAGAATAATAATTTAGAGTAGTAAGGTCACCTGAATAACCCTCTCATTTTAAACTCTTAGTCCTGGAACATATATCATACTCATAGGAGGTCCAGGTCTAGGGATTTTTCTTTTTGATTCTTAATTCAGCTACCAATGTGTGTGTGTGTGTGTGTGATTTTTTTTCCCAGACATTGAGTCTCTGAAAAGGATTTACCCTTGAGGTTACAGAGAAATAATGTGAAAAGGGAACTTTCCACATACTGATAAATGTATCTAATGATCAGGCATGTATGCAGCAGGCAGGTGTGTCTAATCAGGAGGATGGGAAGGAACAGCTGTATGGTGAATAAAGGCTCATTGGCCACCAAAAAGACAAATGGGGAACAGTTGGTTTTCCACGAGGGCCATGCCTCCCATAATGCCCTTGTCCCTGCTTTTCTGCAACATGAATATTCTCCCAGGCTAAAGGAGAAGACACATTTATAGATCATTGAGACAGCTGCTGTTGTTCTTAAAGAGGATAATTTGTCCCAGCTTCAGAAATTGCTCTCATTGGGCACCATGGGAGTGAGCCCAGATGCTTTGTGTTATGAAACTCAATGTCAAACCAATTATGAATGTACTGATTCATCATGATATCTGAGATGAAGAAATTGCAAATTAGACCACTTCTTCTTTGTACATTTAAATTCTGACATTTTATACTGTCATGATTTATGGTGATTCTCAATTAATGGAATGTTGTTGATTGACTGTCTAGTCCTTCTAAGGGTTGGGATATGATGTCCAAACAGGCAGCGAAGTTCATGAAAACAATGTGGATGATTTATTTATTTATCTTGAGATGGAGTCTCACTCTTGCCCAGGCTGGAGTGCAGTGGCGTGATCTCAGCTCACTGCAACCTCTGTCTCCCGGGTTCAAGCAATTCTCCTGTGTCAGCCTCCCGAGTAGCTGGGATTACAGGCGCCTGCCACAGTGCCCAGCTAATTTTTGTATTTTTAGTAGAGACAGGTTTCACCATCTTGGCCAGGCTGGTCTTGAACTCCTGATTTCGTGATTTACCCACCTCCACCTCTCAAAGTACTGGGATTACAGGAGTGAGCCACCACGCCCAGCCTAAGTTTGTCTTTCTATGACCAGTATAGTGTAGATAAGTTACATCTAAATGGATAGATTGAATCCAACTTTGATACTAGGTGGGTACTTTAAGGATATGCCTGGTTCTACTAGGAAGAACTAACTTGCTGGGGAAGAGCAGTCTTGGGTCTCATCCTGGTCATCTCTACCTGGGTGATCTTGAAAATATAACAAGTGGCCTTGGAAAATTATTTGAAGTCCATCTCTAGCCTTGGTTTTCTTATGTGTAAAATAGGGATGAAAACACCTAAGTAGGACTGTTTACATTTTACATTGACATTTTTCAGTTGATTTCATTTGAGGTTGCTTGCAAAAGCTTTTTGTTGAGTAATAACAAAGGTGTAAATGTAATCAACTTGATTGGTTCATAGAATTGAGTTTCAAACATATAAAATTCAGATTCACATGTTGAAAGTGAAGCTATGTATATATATTTGCACTATAGATATGAATACATGATCATAAATAGTATATAGGTACTATTATAACATACAGGTATATAGTATTAAATATACTCTATATATGCTCATACTACACATATATTTATAAACTGTTTGTAAATTTATGTAGATTTTGGTTTAATTTAATTGAAATTGGATTTCTGTCACTTGCAGCCAAAGAGGCTGACTAATACAGAGACAAAGACTGACAACCAGGACAAAAAAAAGAAACCGAAGAAAATGTTACAAGATAGATACTGCCTGAGTAACTGGGCCTATGGGTTAAAAGCCAGCCCTACCGATGCCTTACTCATAAATATTCGCTTAAGACCTTCAAGTGTGATGCTTATGTAGGTAGTGGCATGTCCTTATTTTAAAGAGAATGCTTCTTTTTTTTTCATAATATTTTGTAGATATCATCAAGTATTTTAAGAAAGCTCTATTTCTAGTTTATTAAAACTGCTTTATAAAATTCATGAATAGCAGGGAATATTATGTTTTCTCTGTATCTCTTGATATATTTTCTTTTAATTTGTAAATATGGTGAATAGTATTGACCACTGTTTTAAATGGCTTTATTTGTATATAACTTACATACTATAAAATGTAAATTTTATGTACTATAAAATGCACCCATTGAAAGTGTAAAATTTGATGAATTTTAGTAAATTTATACATCTGTACAACTATCCCCATAATCCAACTTTTAAATACTTCCAACATGACAAAATTTTCATGTTTTCATTTGTAGAAAATTCTCTCTTCCCAGCACTTTCTGTTCTACAGTTTTTGCTTTTCTAGAAATTTTATTTGAAAGGATTTATAGAAAACATGTGTCTGGTTTCTTTCACTGGAAAGAATAAGGATTTGATACTCATTTACATTTTTGCATGAGTTTGTAATTTGTTTCATTATATTGAGCAGTATTTCATTATATAGATGTATGTCTTATTGTTTATAAATGCACTAATTATTCACATTTGAAGTGTTATGTTTTAGCTGCTATGTGTATTCATGTATATTATTTCATTACTTGTGTGAGCATATGTTTTTATTTATATAGGGTAAATATCTAGAAATGAAATCAGTAAATTGCATAGTAAATGTATGTTTCTTTAAGAAAATGGAATATTGATTCCAAATTAGTTGTCCCATTTAAATTATTTTCAGCAAAACATGTAATTTATGAGGGTTCTAATTTTTCCTAACTCTCTCCAATACTTGGCATTGCCATTCTTGTTGATTAGACATATTATTATTAAAATATAAGTGTGGAAATAGTAGAGAGGGCTGGAAGAAACTGGAATCTTCGTAAATTACGTATATCACTTAGTGATAGGAATATAAAATGATATGTATTAGCCATGTGGCTTACCAATTTCATTTCTAGATATTTATGTAAATCAAATGAAAACGTGTTCACACACATATAATTTTTTAAAGGTTTTTAAATGGTTGAAGAAATAAAATAAAGAATAATATGCAACAGAGATAGTATTTGGCTCAGAAAACCTAAAATATTTGCTATCTGGCACTTAACAGATAAAGTTAGCTGATCTCTGCTCCAGGGTAAACACTGGAGAAAGATTGTTGGATTACATAGAAGTGCATATTTGACTTGATAAGAAACAAGCAAACTGTTTTCCAGAGTGGCTGTTACAATTTGCATTTCCATCAGCCATCTATAAAACATGCGGTTGCTTCACATCCTCGTCAATACTTAGTCAGGATTGTTGTTGCAGGAATTCTAACACTCGTATAGTGGCATCTCATTGAGATTTTAATTTGAATTTCTCTAGTGCCTAATTATGTTGATTATATTTTTGTGTATAATTTGCTATCTATCTGTGCCTTTTGGTGAAATGTCTGTTCAAGTATTTTGCCCACTTTCTAATTAAATTATATATTTTCTTACTATTGAGTTTATAGATTTTAAAATATATTCTTGATATGTATCCAGAGTATATATTTTTTAAAGTTTGTTGGGTTTTTTGGTTTGCAAATATTTTCTACTGGTTCATGACTTGTTCTTCCCTTCTCTTAAATTATATTTTGTACAATAAATATTTCAGTTTTAATAAAGTCCAATTTAGCTATGTTTTCTTTTACATAATTTGCTTTTGGTGTTATGTCTAAAAATTCTTTATCTAACTATAAGCAATGGAGATTTTCTCCTATATTGTGTTCTGAAGGGTTAATAGTTTTGCATTTTGCATTTGATCTAAGATGCAATTTAAGTTAATTTTTTGTATAATGTGTGAAGCTTTAATTGAAGATATTAACTCTTAAAGTAGTATGTTTCCTCTAATTATAGTTGCCTTTTTCAAAATTGCTTTTCCTTTGAGACACAAACTTTAGGAACAGCTTATCACTTTGAACAAAAATGCCACTGGAATTTTGATAGGGAATACAATGAATCTACATATCTATTTGGAGACAAGTGCCATATAAAAATTATGAAGTATGCCAATCCCCATATCTAGTATTTTCCTCCACTTTTTAATGTCCCTTTAAATGTCCCTAAGTGATATTTTGTATTTCTTAAAATTTTACTTTAAGTTCTGGGACACATGAGTAGAACATGTCAGTTTGTTACATAGGTATGCATGTACCATGGTGGTTTGCTGCAACTATCAACCCATCATCTAGGTTTTAAGCCTCGCATGCATTACATATTTGTCCTAATGATCTCCCTCCCTTTGCCCCCTACCCCTTGTCGGGTCCCAATGATGTTCCCCTCCCTGTGTCCATGTATTCTCTTTGTTCAACTCCCACTTATGAGTGAGAACATGCGGTGTTTGGTTTTCCATTCCTGTGTTCGTTTGCTAAGAATGATGGTTTCCATAAAAAAGAATGAGTTCATGTCCTTTGCAGGAATATGGATGAACATGTTTTGTATTTTTTATGTGGAGGTCTTTCACTTCTTTTGTTAAATCTATTCTAAGTATTTTTATTCATTTAATTTTTTGAATTTTAGGTGGTAGCATATTGAAATAAAGTTGTAAGTTTAAAAATATTGATCACATATCTAGCTACCTTGCTGAGCTTACTTATTAGAGTAGGTTTCTAGTAGATTCTCTGGTTTGCATATGAAATTAATTCATCAGTGGATAAAGGTACTTTATTTCCAATCTGAGTGTTGTTGAATGATTGATTGATTGACTTTTTGCACTGGCTGGGTTCCTCTAGAAAAATGTTGAATAGAAATGGTGAGAAACAGATTTAGGGAGAAAACATTCAGCCATTCTCCATTAGTTATTATAGTAGCTATAAGTTTTTCATAAATGCTTCGTATCAGAGATCATGTTTTCCTCACTTTTGTGTTTGTTGTGAGTTTTCAACATAAATGGATGTTGAATTCTGTAAAATACATTTTCTGAATCTACTGAGATAGACATACAGTTTCTGTTCCTTACTTTATAAATATAATACATAGTAAATGTTCCTCTGTTATTACAATGACCTCGTATTTCTGGGATAAACTCCACTTGGTTAACGTGTAGAATTCTATTTATTTTCTTTTCTTGTGAATCTTTGTCTGGCTTTTGTGCTTAAGTAATACAGGACTTTTAAGAGAATTGGGATATATTTTTTCTTTCTCAATGCTATGAAATAAGTATGTGTAGAATTGATATTATTTCTTCTTAAAATATTGTATAAAATTTATTCTGAAGCCATCTAATCATGAACTTTTCTTGCTAGAAAAGTTTTAATTACTATCTATATTTGTACTTGATATAGATTTATTTCATCAAAAGTATATTTTTCATTTGAGTCAGTTTTCATAATTTTAGTGTCTATAGAAATTTGTACATTTCATTTAAATAGTCTAATGTATGATTTTTTCTTAATATTCAGTTACAGTTCTCTTTAGTCTTTAGTGTTGACCACTTATCCCTTCCTGATTTTGGTAATTTATGTCTTCTTTTTATCTTTATTAGATTGCCTAAATGCCATAAATTTTCTATACCTTTTCAAATAATCAGTTTTTGGCTTCATGGATTTTCTGTAATATTTTTTCTGGTTTATATTTTATTGATTTCCACTTTTATTGCTATTTCTTCTCCTCTCCCTAATTTGAATTTGATTTGCTCTATTTTTCTTGCTTCTTGAAGTCAAAGCTGAGAATATTTGTCTAGATCTGTCTTCCTTTATAATATGGGTTTAAATTTATAATCCCTTCTAAATACTGCTTAGAGCTTTAGCAGCATGCTACACATTTTGAATGTTGTGGTTTTTTTCCATTTAGTGCAATATTTTTTAAAAACAAGTAAAATGTTCCTATTTTACACAATGAATCATTTTCTTTTGCTATTTTCAAGATTTCTCTCTTCTTTGGTTTTTGGCAGTTTAACTGTGATGATTTTAATTATAAATCTCCTGTTTATCTGAAATTTTTTTGAGCTTCTTTAATGTATAGATTAATGTTTTTCATCAAATTTCTCTTCCTCCATTCCTATTGGTACTTTATATGCATATATTTGTATACTATATATTGTCCCATGAATCCCTGTAGCTATGTTCATTTTTCTACAATATTTTTTGTTGTTCTTCAGATTGAACAATTTCTATTGGATTATCTTCAAGTTGACTGATTTTTTCCTTCTGCCATTAGAGACCTTCTGTTGAATTCATTCAGAAAGTTTTTCATATTTGGTATTGAATTTTAATGTAAAATTTTCATTGATTTTTTTATGATTTGTTTGTCTTCATTGACCTTAATCTCTTGAGTCATTGTCATATTTTTCTTTAAATTCTTTGAAAATACTTAAACTAGCTAGTTTTAAGTCTTTGCTAAAGCCAACCTCTGGGCTGACTCATATTTATTACTGACTGCTTTTTTACCCTGAGTATAGGTGGCAATATCCTGCTGATCTTTTTTTTTAGGTTTTTCTTTTACTTTTTGCAGGTTTCATAATTTTTGTTGAAAACTGAACAGCAATAAGATGTATTGTTGGAATATTAGATTCTATTTCATTTATATAAATTCTTTTTATTTTGTTTTATTTTTAAAATTTTGTCCAGACTTAAACTGCAGAAGCGACTGTGGCTGCTAATGTCTATGCACAGTTATTAATATTATTTTTAGCCTGACTTCCTATGGATTAACCCTGTGTCTATGTCACATAACAGTAAGACAATGACTTGAGCAGAGTCAGTACATTCAAGCATCTCAAGATTTTAAGGCTTCCGCCCTATGCCAAAGTGGGAGCCAATTCTCAGGTATGCCTTGGCTTTCACTGATCATTGGGCTTTTTGGGATGCTCCTACAAAACACATCAGCCAGGCCAATATTTGTGGAGAGTTTATAGCCTTCCCTCCCCTCTCCTCCCCTCCCTTCCCCTCCCCTCCACTCTCCTTCCTCCCTCCCTGCCTCCCTTCCTCCCTTCCCTCCTTCCTCTCTCTGTATTCCAGTATCTCCCTGTGAAATTTCTGGCTGTTCCACTGATTGCCCTTACAAAAACTGAAAGATAAGACTAAGGAAGTTTAGGGTCCCCATTTGTTTCTGACTGAATTAATTTGTTTTACTTGGAAAACAATGGGCTTTCTTACCCTCTTTCTGTGCAAATCAAGTTTGTGCTCACTAACAGAAGTTGTTTTTTGTTTCTAAACTCATGTGATAAAAATACAGTTATCGGCTGAGTTCAGTGGAGGTGGGAGGAAGGGTGGGATCGTGGAATAGGAGAAAGAGTCAGGATAGGATTAGCCCCGGGTGAAAAAGGTCATGGACTCCCACTTACCTGAAGCTCTAATAGTTCTTCAAGAATAAATACTTCTCAATTTATTCCTTTCTGCCTTTAAATGATTTCTGGTTCCCTGTTGTATTCTATAACTTGGTTAATGGTATCATTATCAAAATACTCATCCAGGCTTAAAACTTCAGAACTGATTTTGACTTTTTCCTATATCACATATTTTTAATTTTTTTTTTTCGGCAAATCTTGTTGATTCCTTGTCATTTATTTCTCTTATGCTTATAAAGTTATATCCTTTACCTCCTCACTATTGCTACCTGAATTTGGACTTCCATCATCTCTTGTCTAGATTACTGCAATGGTTTTCTTATTGGTCTTCAAACTTCTTCATCTGTATTATTTCTTTTCTTCAAATTTTATTTTAAATTCTGGGGTACATGTGCAGGATGTGAAGGTTTGTTACATAGGTAAACATGTGTCATGGTGGTTTGTTGCACAGATCAGCCCATCACTCAGGTATTAAGCCCAGAATCCATTAGCTATTCTTGTTGATGCTCTCCCACCATTATTTTTTTAATTGGGCGAGCTGAAGACCAAATCGCTCAGCATAAACTTTTAATATTCTCCCATTTGACCACCTCTTAACTTTGTGTTCTTGTCCCACATTTTATGTTATGACACCATTTTAAACAATCGGACTGAAATATTTACAGCAGATATGTTTACCTTCCCTTGAAAAGACTCTTCTCTCTTCTTCCTATCATTTTAACAAAAATGGCAGTAGAAAAGAATCCCTGAGGGTCCTACAAGATTTATGTCTGCTTCTTTTAAGAAATATATCTGATTTTGGTTTACTTTTATATTTTGCATGTTTCATATTTTGCATGCTGGCATTCTATATCTCACTTTGTATCACACTTATGGAAGAAAATCTTATTGTAGCCCTTTTTGTACAATACGTGATGCCTAGGCACTTAAGAGGTATATGTCTTTGTGAGATGAACATAGACAATTTTTAGAGACTGTATTTTATAAATTATACTGTCATCAACACTGAAGGGAAAATATGAATGAGTTATATATTTCTAAAATTACTATGATTATTTGTCAGTTCACAGAGAAACAATTCAATCTATTGTATATCTTCTTGACTTGGTTAATAATTTATTAAAAAGCAAGTCAATACTTTTAAATACAATTTTCAAAAAATTTTGAAATGTAAAAATTTTAGAGTAACATGAAAGATTATCAAGAATAAATTGAGGCATTGCATAACAATGGAGTCAATTTTGTAAAAAGACCTAATAATCCTCAATGTGTGCGTAGGCCCCTAACAACAGACTGTCAAAATATTTAAGGTACAACAATGATTGAATTGAAAGGAGAAGTAAACCTTATAAAGGGTCATTTCAGTTATCTATTCCAGATAATGCTCATTTTCAGGACTATAAAAGTATATATGCCTAGAAAAATACCTATTTTAAGTGGAGAAAGTTTTAGTCCTTTTGGAATTGTGTTATGGAACTATTAGGCTGATTAATAAAGGATAGTATTAGGTTTTAAAGAAATACTGGACAGAAGAAATACTATTTTGTTTCATTTAAGGAATAAGATGGTTTAATTAACACATTAATAGTCTGAGAGTCTCTAATTGCACATTGTAATTCAAAGTTTAACAAGATTATACATTCTAGTGTTTCTCATATGGAACTGGCATTTAGAATGCTTTTGAAAATAGGTTTCAGAGGTTGGTCCCAACTCCATCAGGCATATCATTATTATCACATCTACTTTAGAACTGTCATGATTTTGAAAGAATACTATTGAGTTAAACTTGCTACTTCATTAAAAATTTTGGGCTTTTAAGATGCTATGGTTGATACATATAAAATGAGATCATCTTCTTAAGTGTCATTCACTAGACGTCTCTGAGGAATGTAGAACTTCGCTTCAATTTGTTTCTTCTTTATCATTAGTTTTCAAAAGTTTCTTTAGAGCAAAAATATCCCTTCCCCTTACTGAATTGGAAGCAATCACAAACAATGGAAACCTTTTATTTGGAAGGCTTACAAAAACAAACCTACTATGGTGGAGATTTATAATTTCTTATGCTACTTAAATAACTATACGATTATTATTTATGAGAAAAAAACTATAAAATTTATATAAGGGCCAAGCATTATACATCTCAGGACATGCTGTAGTACTCTGAGATTCATTTTGTTATAGAAGCCAACAGCATAGTCACCTTCCTTATTGAAGCCTTCTATGCATTATTATTCTGAATGGAAGAAAAAGGCAGGATTTTAGCTCATATGAGCTCAAAGTATACGTGGAAAGAACAGAGTTATGCATTCTTTAGTGTTCTCCCTTTAAGGTCCTTGGTATAACAGATGTCTTACGCTATTCCCAGTACAACAGCACTTAGTGTTTCTCCTTCCACGGATAATAGCTGTTCACTCAACTCTTGGATGTGACTCATATTTATTCAAATGGGACAGTGTGCTAGGGGCTATTTACAAAATTTACCAACTAGAAGTACTTATTCTGAACCTACGGTGTAGGAACCAGTTGTATAGGCATGGGACTATGGTAGTGAATAAAACAGGAAAACATTTCTGCTTTAATGAGTTTATATTTAATGAAACTCTTTTCTGTCTACTTCTTCTTTCAATGAAACCATTTCTTTTACCTTAAGTATTTTGACAGCCTATTGTTAGGGGCCTACACACACAGTGTGGATTATTAGGTCTTTTTGCAAAATTGACTCCATTGTTATGCAATGCCTCAATTTATTCTTGATAATCTTTTGTTTTTCTTTAGAATGTCTACAGTTTGAGGTCTTATATTTAAGGCTTTAATCCATCTTGAGTTAATTTTTGTATATGGCGAGAGATACGGATCCAGTTTCAATCCTCTGCATATGGTTAGTCAGTTTTCCCAGCACCATTTATTGATAAGGTGTTCTTTTGCCACTGTTTATTTTTGTCAACTTTGTCAAAGATAAGTTGATTTTAGGTGTGTGGCTTTATTTCTTTGGTCTCTATTCTGTTTCATTAGTCTATATATCTATTCCTAGGAATATTCTTCTAGACATTGTTCTGGGCAAATAATTTATGATGAAGACTCCAGAAGCAAATGCAATGAAATAAAAAAAAAAAACAGACAAATGGGACTTAATTGAACTAAAGAGCCTTGAACAGCAAAAGAAGTAATCAACAGAGTAAACATACAACCTACAGAGCGGGAGAAAATATTTGCAAACTGTGCATTCAACAAAGGACATCCAGAATCTATAAGGAATATAAATGAATCAACAAGAAAAAAATCCCCTTAAAAAGTGGGCAAAGATATGAACAGATATTTCTCAAAATAAGACATACAAGTGGCCAACAGACATATAAAAAAATCTTCCACATCATTAATCATCAGAGCAATGAAAATCCAAACCACAATGAGATACCATTTCACACTAGACAGGTTGGTTATTATTAAAAAGAAAAAAAAAGATGTTGGTGACACTTCAGAGAAAAGAGAATGCTTACACACTGCTCGTTGTTATGAAAATTAGTTCAACCCCTGTAGAAGGCAGTTTGGGTTTCTCAGAAAACCAAAAAATAGAACTACCATTAGACCCATACATCTCATTACTGGGTATATATCCAAAGGAAAATAAATTGTTCTACCAAAAAGACACGTGTACCTGTATGTTCGTCATAGCACTATTCTCAATAGCAAAGACATGCAAATCAAACCAAGGAGAACATCAATGATGGACTGAATGTAAAAAATGTGCTACGTATACACCGTGAAATACTACACAGCCATAAAAAAAATCACGTTCTTTGCAGCAACATGGATGCAGCTGGGGGCCATTATCCTAGGCAAACTAATGCAGAAACAGAAAAACAAATATTGCATGTTCACTTCTAAGGGGGAGCTAAATCTTGGGTTCACATGGACAACAGACACTGAAAACTCCAAAAGAAGAGAGGGGGCCGGGCGCGGTGGCTCAAGCCTGTAATCCCAGCACTTTGGGAGGCCGAGGCGGGTGGATCACGAGGTCAGGAGATCGAGACCATCCTGGCTAACATGGTGAAACCCCGTCTCTACTAAAAATACAAAAAACTAGCCGGGCGTGGTGGCGGGCGCCTGTAGTCCCAGCTACTCGGAGGCTGAGGCAGGAGAATGGCGTGAACCTGGGAGGCGGAGCTTGCAGTGAGCGAGCCGAGATCTGGCTACTCCACTCCAGCTTCGGCCGCGACACAGCGCGAGACTCCGTCTCAAAAAAAAAAAAAAAAAAAAGAAGAGAGGGAGCGGGGAGAAAGGGCTGAAAAACTTCCTATTGAGTGTTCATTATTTGAGTGACAGGATCAATAGATGCTTAAAACTCAACAACGTGCCATATATCCTTGCAACAAACCTGCACATTCACCTCCTGAATCTAAAATGAAAATGGAAATAAAAATATTCCTTGTTTTGAAGTCAAGTTTGTCTAAAATTTGTATAGCTATGCGAACTTTCTTCTGATTGATATTTTCATGGTATGTCTTTCTTCGTATGTACTTTTAACTAATCTGAGTTTTTGTGTTAAACTAGATTCTTATAGACAACGTATAATTGGATGTTTTAAAAATATCCTCTCTGACAATTTCTGTTAATTGGTGTTTATGCCATTCACTTTTAAACTGATGACCAATATAACTGAATTAATGTATACCATTTTTGTAATTGTTTTCTATTCACTGTACTTACTCTTTGAATATTTGTGCTCCCTAAACTTTATACATTGAAGCTTAATCCTCAATATGATATTGTTTGGAGGTGGGGCCTTTGGGAGGTGATTAGCTCATGAGGGTGGAGCACTCATAAATGGGATTGGTGCCTTTAAAAAAGAGATCCTGCAGAGCTGCTCATCCCCTTCAGCCATGGGACGATACATAGAGAAAAAGGCTGTCTGTAAACCAGGAAGTTGAACTTCACCAGATACTGAATGTCCTGGTGCATTGATCTTCAGCTTTCTAGCCTCCAGAACTGTAAGAATTAATATTTGTTGTTTAAGCCACTCAATCTATGGTATTCTGTTGTGTCATTCCAAATGGACTCAGACAGGAACACTCTTACTTAGTGATCCTCAGAAAGAATGTGTGTCTTGCAGCTCTTTCTGCTATAATTTATGGTTACTAGACTCTAGGCTTGTTGGTGTGGTGGTGGGTTACGGGGAGAGGGGAGAACATTTTGTATTTTTTTTTATTTTAAATAAGTTCTTGCTCTGTTATCCAGGTTGGAGTGCAGTGGTAAAATCACAGCTCACTACTGCAGCTCTGCTCTCCTGGGCTTAAGCATTTCTCCCTCTTTTGCCTCCCTAGCAGCTACAGGTGTGGGCTATCACACCCAACTATGTTCTTTTTTTTAAGTAGATATGAGGTCACCCTATGTTGCCTAGGCTGGCCTCAAACTCCTAACCTCAAATGATCCTCCTGCATTCAGCTTCCCAAAATGCCACAATTACAGCCATGAGCCATGAGCCACCATAACTGGCCTTCTTCTTAACTCTTAGGCTTTTAATGGACCTCTGTCTTGCAGTCTTGGCCTTCACAATTGTTTCCGCCCGTCTGCAATATATAAATTAATCCCTTCCCCAACTTCTTTGGCTCCAGCATTTTCTGTCTACCTCCTTGAAAACCTGTTCATTGCTGAATATTTTGGTTTTTCTTACATGAAACAAACAGAGTGTAAGGGCTGTAGTGGGGAGGAATACCTTTTCCTTAGGTGGAAAAGATTTCTTACTGGTAAAGGAGAAAAAAAGACACTTTAATAGAATTCTTTCATTTAGAGGTATGCCTTTGTTATACAGGAAGTTCTGGGTGTGCTCAAAATGGAGACTTTTCCTGTTTCCTGCACAGTTTATAGCTCTAGCTTCTGCTTCCTCAGATAAGCAGATCTCAGGTGCCTTATCTCTCTGGGTGCATCTTTCTCTCCGAATTTTGCTACAGTGATTTGCCATGTGGATTCAGTTCTTGTGATGACTCTTTACAGTTTTTGAGCATTTTTATAACTGTGAGGATAGCATTTATTATTAACAATAACCCAGTGAGATAAGGAGAACATTGATTATTTATGAGAGGAGCTCAGCACATGCGAATTATTAGTGAATTTGCTATCTCACGAAAGCTCAGAAAGGATATGAGAATTGTCAAAGATCATATATACAATTCTCTTTAGGATTCTAGCTGCCAATTCAGATAATGCTAAATGACCCTGGATGGACTAGATAAGAATTTTTGTCTGCTGAATTTTCTCATAAAAAATCAGTATACTTAGCATTTACTACCCTCTCTCCACAGACATTCTATTTGACTAATCTCAAGACAGCTGAATCCTTTGATGGAACTCTTTATAAGGAAAAAGATGCAACAATACAGTAGACACAAGGAGATGGAAATAATATGTATGATCCATGGTTTTCAAGGACAAACTTTGACATGACAAAACTAATTAGGTTCAAATAAATGATCTTATATCTAGTTAGCTGACCATCTCAAATGCAGTGCTCCTTCTATCAATGCCTCGTCTATTTGAATTAATTTTTTATATGTAAAGGAAATACCTGGCTTCATTTTGTCTCTCCCTTTATTATCTTTACTTCTCTAACTTGTAAAACATTTTTCCTGATTTTTGTAGGAGTTAGGTGGCAGCAGAACCTTGACAAGAATGCAGGACTCTACTACAGTAAGACATAATAGAAACGCCTTTCAGTGAATGCTGAAAACAGGACTTGCTGAACTCTACTGACTGTAGTGTAGAAATGTTGTCTTCCGTTCTGAGGCAGAGAAAACTGCTACTTCACCTCTAAGAGAATAATGAGATATTTGAACTGACACCGGTCTCAGAGATTATAGTGTCTAACCGCTTGATTTAACAGATAAGGAAACTGAGGTTTGAAGAGTCTTGGTAACTGGATTAACCAAATAAGTGAGAGCTAGAGCTATAAGTAGATATTCAGAATAAATTACTGAGTGCTTACTATGTGTGAGGCATTATACTAGGCACTAGGCTTACAGAATTCAATATGGAATTGATGTCTGTCCCTGGAAGCTCAGGTTCTAGTAGGGAGGTGAAAAAAGTAAATTGCTGTTTACCATGCAATGTCCAGTATGCTGTAAAATTCACGGAGTCAGAAAGAAATTGGAAATGTGAAAATTCAGCTAAAAGTTATTTAAAAACTGTAAAGTTTAGTACAATGTGAAGGATTATTTTTACAGCCATACTTATTAATTAACAAAAACCCATGTATACATACTGCGCATATACACATTCACACACACACACAGCCTCACACAATAACTGTACCCTGTCTAACACAGGAGCAGGTAGAGGTAGAAGGTGATTCAATACAATTGCATATTTTTCTTTACCGCATTCAGATCACTGTATTAGAACGTTAATTCTAAAATACACTCACAATTAAAAGGGCTCTTTTGCAAGTATTCTTCTCTCTTCTTAAATAACTTAATAGAGAAATAGCTAATTCTCCTTTATTGAAAATCTGCCTTCTATTTACTCAGCTTAATTAAATTTTATCATATTTGTGTGTGCTTTCGAAAGAATGACTAGTAGAAATTAGTAATTTTTTTAGTAATAAAAATTATTCTAGGGATAAGGAATGAATCAAGTTATGTGGCTGGCTAATGAATCTAGATTTAATCTCTTCAGGGTAGGCTTTATATGTAGCCATGGTGACAAGAAAGTTTCTGCTAAAACAGTGACTTAAGAAACTGGCAAAATCTGTAGCAAAATAGGAGCCTATCAAAGTATGGAAGGACAAAAACACCATGAGAGAGGTACAGGGAATGGTTAAAGAAACAAGTTGCTTATTTCAAGGCATGTCATGCTTTATAAAACAGTGGCTTTTATTGTATGCCTATTAAGCAGCCGTATTATACAGTAATAGATTTGTTCTTTAATATGACTTGCAGATATGCTTATAGAGAAAAGAGCAACAGGTTTCATTCAGAAGGGCAAGGTCAACTGTTTATTTTTTTCCAATGCTTTCCATACATGATCTCACCTGAGTTTAGAAGGTGGGCATTATCATCTCCAGTTTACAGATAAGAAAACTAAGCTTTAGAGAAATTAGGTGGCTTGCCCAAAGTCACAAAGACTATGAGTAGCTCTGGAATTCAAATTCAGATTTATTCAAAGCCAAGATTTTCTATTCCTCACTCTACATTTCTTGAGGGTAAACAAAATGATAAACCTCATCATAAGATTAGGTGATTCATTTAATTAATGTTTTAAGTGAACACATCACTTTTTCCGCAGGTAACTATGTTATTGTCAATGAAGAGCTTGGACAGTCCGTGGCAAATATTAGTATTCATCTAACACAACTGGGAAAACCAACCTTTTTATGAAAAACAGTGTTCTAACTCACACAGACAATTGTTCAGAAATAGATAAGGCATTTTAAGGTTTTTAACATATTATTCTTATTAAAGTAATAAATCTAGTGTCTTTTTTCTTTGACTTCTAGAAAAATTAAGAAAAACGTTATTTTACTAGCTTTCATTATTTCTCTCTTTATCTTGTACTGATAAAGCGTGACTTTCTGAAGAGACTAAATCACGACAGCAACAGAAATAGTCTGACTTTGATTATAGCATGCTTTTTCAGCCAATGCCAGGATTCTCACTCATTTATAGAAAAGCTTTGGTGTGTCACAAGAAAAACACTGAACTTAGAATAGGAAGACCCCAGTCCTAGTCTCAATTATGTCATTTCTAGTCCTGTTTCTCGAAAATTTATTATTTTTTCCTGTTTTTGAACCTCACTGCCCTCATCTAAAAACGGAAAGGACCAAGATTCCATTATTTCAGAAGTGTGTTTTGATTTGGATATCTTAAGATGAGAAGCAAGTTGAATGAAGGAGAGCAATTGGGTACATTTTTGGAAACAAGCAAACAAAGAAATACTTTTACCTATGGCCTGCTTAGGCATATTAAAAAAGAAAAGATACATGATATAAGGCCAAAGGAAAACAGACAACGATAAAAACAAAATTTCCAAACAGATTGGATATAGAGAGTCTAGATTGGGAGATGTTATAATGAAGAATTAGGCCAAAGGTAACAAGTATACAATTGTTGTTGTGTCTATTTTGATAGCTAATTATACTATGACTTCATAAAATTGTTTACAGATAGACTTGGCAGATGTGTCTGTGAGTGTCTGTGTTTGCATGCCCATATAGATTACTGGCCTTTTTCTCCTGGCTACCTTCTAACTTCAGAGCCACAGAAAGTAGTGGAAGATTGTATGTACACACACACATACACACACACACTTGATCAACTCGTCATCAGTATTTAGATCTATAGTGCCGATTGCTAATGTAGGAATCTCTATCCGAACCTTGGAGCACTCAGTTCTCCTTGTGCACATTTTCACTTCTTCAACACCTAGCAAAAGTCATCCATGAAGTGATATTTCTACTAGTTTTCAGGATAAAAACCTGTCATAGCACAGCAGGCCCTTCAAAGTAGAACACATTCATTCTCATCTTAGTCTCCTCCTCTCCACTAGGCTGTTTTAAGGTTATGAAATATTTGGCATCACTTTTATTTACCTTTCTAAAGCTCATTACTGCATTACTAATGATCCTTGTATTAGTTATGGTTTGGTCAGGAAGCCATTCTAGTTATTTAGAGGAGAAAGATGCTTAATAAAAGGAAATAGGAAATAGAGCCTTACATAACTGATATAAGATGGGTGGAGGGCAAAGATCAGAAAGGCTATTCTCAGGAAATCTATAATTTCAGGAAACAGAGGTCTCAGCTGACTGCAACACCAAGGGGAGTCTCAATGACAAACCCTGTGGTTCCCATCTATCTATGCTCACATACCAGTCCATAGCACTCACAAGAGAATAAAGATTTCTCCTTCCCTTGACCTTCTAGATCTGTCCAAAGCACCTCTCATGGGTGAAATAATTGGAATATCGACAAGAAGGTTTGGGAAATGTAGTTTACAGATTGTATGCCTCTGAATACAGAAGAAAGCTTAGAAGTGTAGAGATAACACTATAAATCAACATTTTCCAGCATACTCCTGTTATGACACCCATCTTATCTCACTTTTCCCCTTGAGAATCTTTATTTCTTCCTAAAAAGATACTACTGACAAGCACATATCTTACCATTTCATGAGATTACAAATTCTCACAGGAAAAGGCCAAGCCTACCTCTATTTACTGTACTGGTGTCAGGTCCCTATGCTCACGAGATCTCAAATCATTGACCCTAAAATGAAGAGTTTGGCTAGAAGATCTCTTAGGTATTACTTCTAGTAAAAAACATTTTGCAAAACTATGATTTATGATCTTCATTGCAGCTTTTTGGTGCCTGTGCCAGAACCTCACATTATAAAATGTTGAATAAAGGCATGCCTGAATAGCTTAATTTAAAATATCCCATGATATTAGAGTAAACATTAAACATATAAACAATAATGTATGGCCAACAGAGCTCTTCAGCATTTGTATATATTTCATTATTGTAAGATTTTATGTAACAACTGCATTCCTAATCAATTAATTAATTAACAGCGAGAAAAGACTAAGCCAAATTTGAGTATCTTGAATTTAGCACAACCGTGCTTTGGCTCAATTTAACTGAGTCCTCAGCTTAATCTCGCTTATTTATTTGTACTGCTTTTCAAATATTTTATGTATTTGAGCATTTTCTTTGTTGCAAATAATTATAATAAGACTTATCTCTTATATTCTGTTAAAATTTTAAATTAAAAAATTATCCACGACATTTAACTTTACGGACATGGCTTTGACATGAAGGGTGGAAGGGATGAGGAGATGGAGTAAGGAACAAAAATGACAGTAATGCAATAACAGAAGAAAGGTAACCCAGAAAAAGAGGAAAAAGAAAGGAAGGGAAGGGAAAAGGAGAGGAAGAGATAAAAGGAGAGGAGAATGGTTAAGGAGAAAGAAGGATTCTTTGGGTGTGAGTCTAACTTGAAGGCAAAGATGAAAAGATCTAGATACTTGCAAGTCTCAATCAGTTTCTCCTGCAAGTTCCCCATAAATATGGGCATGAAGCAAGGTACAAGGTGAACTTCTGGGTAGAATAAATTGAGTACCTACTAAAGGTTTCTGTGCTATGAATATTCCCTTAAATTTGTTCCTCATCTTGTTAAAACAAATACATTAACAGGAGAAGGAACAAAATATAAGTGTGCTTTCCACTAAAAAGATAAGTGAAAAATTGGGAACATCTTATCTGTGTCAGAGGCTGCTGCTCTTGTCTATAACTAGCTACTCTGTATTCATTTGCTGCTAATGGATGGGGGCAAGTCAAACCCTGAAGCCATTTTAATATTGCCACCAGATTCGACTGAATTGGAATTAAGGGATGTTTCACCCAAGTTTGGCCTTAAATCCTAGTCCAATAAAATATTTAAAAACTCACTGCTTTTATATTTATTGTCCTCATTTATACCCAGATATGCTATCTGATCAATTTATTATATATGGTTATTCAATGCATGTCTGGTAATGCAGTTCAACTAATAACAGAGCAATATAAAATAACACCATATTTCCCCTTCTTTGAAAATTTAATAATTGTTTCCCTCTCTTAACCATCAACTTGATACCTACAGAGAAAATACTATTTTTACAAAGTGAATTCCTCCTCCCGCCCCATTTTTCAAACAGAGAAAACAAGGAAAACATTAAGATGTTGTACTAATTTGAATATCAATCAATTCATACAAATTGTCAATGTTGGAGTCTACCATCTGGGAACTCTGACTACACAGAAATTTATCCCATCAAATAAAGTCGTGACAGGTGCGACTACATTTACAATATCTTTGGAAGAAAAACACGCATTCATAATGTCCTGCTTTCTGTCTCCAGAGAGAGGCATCTGAAATAATTCAGTTTTCTTTCTACCAGAAATATAATAGACATAGGGAGAAAGGCCAATATGTTTAACTGTACCCTAGATGACTTTTATCATTGATATGAAAGTGGTATACATAAACTTGAAAAAAAAAAAAACCTTCTTTCAAAGTACATGCAGTAAACTATCCACTGAAATGTAGTACTTTCAACTTCTGATGTTGGACAGTTAAGTAGTTGGGTGAGCCCATGACAGCCTATCTCTGTAGAAGCCATAAGAGACCGGAAGATTGTGAGAAGTTAACAATAAAATCCAGATTGAGGAAGAAAGCCAAAACTGGAAGAATGACCCATTATGGATGTGAGCTCCCTTATTCTTATAAAACTCTCGTCTCTCAGCTTTGACTGATTGATGGCCCAACTGTGAAAAAACATGACAGCAGGAGGGTCAGTAGATTCTCCCAGAGTATGAACCAACACAAGATCAGGCTCAAACCTAAGCTGTTCATGTGCATAAAAGACCCAAAGAATCCCAAGAAATCATTGAGAACTGAAACAAGATATGAAAAAACGTCTCAAGGCCAAGATTAAACCCTGAGAACCTCATGTGTGGCTACAAAGCCACATAGCAAAAGCTTTAAAAACCAAACTGCAATTGGAACTACCACCCACAGAAAATTAGATAGACCTTGTGTTATAAACCTAAGTGGGTTGATTGGTTGCTACAGCAAAATATTAAACACTTTCCATAGTGTATTAATAGGACCAAATGTCTTACAATATATTATTCAAAAGGTGCAGGTTACCACTAATCATTCTCCATGTAGAAAGAACAAGGAAAATGGAACCAATCCTCAAGGGAACAGGTAATCATCCTTAAGATAATACAAGTGAAGGACTTATCAGACAAATACTTGAAAGCAGATATTTTTACCATGCTTCATGAGATAGAAGAAAATAATATTGAAATGAATACAAACAGAAGCTTTCAGCCAAGAAATGAAAACCACAAATGAATCAAATAGGAGTTTTAGAACTGAAAAGTAAAATACCTAAAGAAAAATAACTTACTTCTTGGGCTTAATAATGTAATGGAGATGACAGAGAAAGCAAATTAGTTAACATGGAAATAAGTCAATAAAAGTGATCCAATTTGAAAGCAAAGAGCACAAGAATAGAGAAAACAAAAATCCTGAATATGGTTTCCACAGTCTGTGAGATATCATCAAGATATCTAAGATTTTTGCTACTAAAATTTTAGCAGAAGAAAAGAATAACACAGTGAATAAAAATGTTTGAAGACATAATGACTAAACAAGTATCATATTTGTTGAAAGACATGAATTTGCAGATTTACAAAGTTCAGCAATAAAAAAACAGGTAAACTCAAGGAAATTCATGCCAATACAAATAGTAACCAAACTGCTGAAAATGCAAGAAAAGAAAGAAATGAAAGAAACCAGATAAAATTGATTTATTATTTATAGGTAAACAGCTTGGATGAGTATGGCTTTCACATGAGAAACCATAAAGGTGATAAGACCTTGGAACCATATCTTTAAAATACTATAAGAAAGAAAAGTCAGCCCACAATTCTATGTGTAGCCAAAACATTCTTCAGGAGTGGTGGAGAAATGAAGATACTCTTGGATGAAGAATATAAATATACTTCATCACCAATAGACAAGTGCAAAGAGAAATGATAAATTGTTTTTCAGACTGAAAAGAAACTACATCAGAAACTTGGAATGGCAGGAATAAAAACAACTGTAAATAAGTAAATATAGGACACAATTTTTCTCCTTTTATGTTTTTAACAATATCTGACTTTTTAAAGCAAAAAAAATTCTTTTCTGGGACTTTGAATATATGTAGAAGTAATAAATGACAACTAAGGGATAAAGTGGGAAAGAACAAGGTCCTGTACATTTGTAGGGCTCCTGTTTTACTAAGAGTGATAAAATATTAACTCTAAATAGACAGTGAATAATTAGCTATGTATATTTTAATCCTTAGAGAAACCACTACAAATAATACAAAATTATATAGTCCAAAAATCAACAAATAAATTGAAATGCTAAAATATACTTAAATAATACAAGAAAAGGGAGATAAGCGGAATAAGAATAATATGAAACTGATTGGATAGACAATAAATAATAAAATAACCAGCCTAACTCCGAGCATATTTATTATTAAATAAAATAGAAGTGGTCTAGGTTTAAAATTCCTGGTGAAATGTGTAAGCACACTTCATATGTGTGTGTGTGTGTGTAATATATTGACATATATTATATATACATATATATGTATGTAATTAGGTATCCCCTGGCCATGCATTGGAAACCTGGAAGTAAATACAAGAGCACAGAGAATATCCCAAGAAACTTACTCTATTACTGGCTCAGTGCGTGAACAAAGGAACACCAAAGCTCAGGGGAGGTTTGGAATATACTCACCTTTTTCTCTTATTGTCTTCATTCTTTTGTGCCCTGTGTTGGTGATTGCAACTGATGGCAGTGAGAGACTGAAAGAGAAAAAAAAATCTGTGGAAGGAAACCTTTCCCTGTCAATTTGACAAATGTGGTTCCAAGATGGTGGATCCAACCCCTATTCTGTTTTGCTTTGTTTTTTTTTTCTCTCTCTTTGTTATTCCACTTGGATGTGGGAGCCATTGTAGAAGTACATGACAGAGTAAGATAAGCAAAACTCAAGCATTCTAGATAAAGAGTGAGAAAAAAAAAAAAACACTCAAAAAAGATTGAGGAAAAGGCAGCAAGGGAAGAACTCAAGAAAACAACTCCCTTAAGTTATTTATAAATGTCTTAGTGCTTTAGCTGCATATATGTGGGTCTGATTCTACACAGCATATCAAAGATTTTGAAAACTGAATGAACAGAGTGACCATTACAGGACAGATATGAGTAGTCTGCAAAAGCTTTCAAAAGTGAACTGCCCACAGGAAGTGAGATTTAACCTCTTTTCTGAATCTAGCCAGGTTGATTGCCTCCATAGAAATTAAATAAAAACCAGACTTATAACACAATAATCAAAATATTTAGGATATAATCCAAAATTATTCAGTATAAAAGACAAAGAAAAATCTCAATTTCATGGGAAAATACACTTAACAGATGTCAATACAAAGATGTTACTGATGTTGGAAATATCTGACAAAATTTTAATTACTATACAAACGTTTCACTAAGCAATCATGAACACTGTTCAAACAAATGGGAATATAATAAGTCTTAACAAAGAAATAAAACATGTAAGGAAGAGTCAAATATAAATTTTAGGAAAAAAAAAAACAGTAAATACATATGCACACAAACATACACCTCAGTAGTGGAATGAAGATGGCAGAGAAAGCAGAAATCTGGTGAATTAAACATAGATCAGCAAGAATTTTTAAATCTTAAACAGAAAGAAAAAACAATATTTCAGGAATAAATGTTAAGCAAAGACATTCACAGAAAACTAAGAGCATTTATTGCCAAGCAGGCCTGTTCTAAAAGAATTACTAATGGAATTTCTTTAAAAAGAAGGCAGAAAATACTAGAAAGAAACTTAGAACATCAGGAATGAAGGGAGGGCAACAGAAATGAAAAAAAAAATGTGGATACTAGAATAACTCTTTTTCCTTTATGTTTTTTAAAATACATATGACTGTTAAAAGCAAAAAAAAGTGTGTATGTGTATGTCTGATAAAATTTTCTATGCATATAAATGTAATATATAGGACAACTACATAACATAAAGAGGTGTGATCTATACAGTGGTAAGGCTTTTATACTCCACTTAAAATGTTCACGATTGATTCTAAGTAGACAATGAAACGTTAAACACGTATATATCAATTTTGAGGTCAACCACTGAAACAATTTACAACCAGATAGAGTACCAAAAAAAAAAAAAGTAAATTAAAATGGAATACAAAATAGAAGCTTTTAATCACTAAATGCCTTTAAATTCAGCCATTATTTTTCCTGGCTTCTTATCTTTGTCAAGTGGATAAAACCCTGGAAAGAGTTTCTGAGTAATCTGAGAACCTAGTTCCCAGCATTTAATTTTATAGTTAAGGAAAATGACAAAAAGGTCCAACATTTCAAGGTCATATAGCAATTTAGTGTTGGAGTTGGGTCTTCTGATTGGTAACCTGTTCTTTGCTTCTTATCATTCTGCTTAGAGGATGTTTTATATAGCCAATGGTCCAAAGAGCTTGTTTTTATTTTATTATTTCCTATGTTATACCATTTAATGCTGCTAAAACATAATACCTGGGATTAGGTAATTTATAAATAACAGAGATCCATTTCTTACAGTTCTGGAGGCTAGGAAATTCAAGGTTGAGGGGCCTACATCTGATCCAGGTCTTCTCATTGCCTCATTCCATGGTGGAAGGTGGAAAGGCAAGAAAGAGCGAGAGCAATTGAGAGAAATCCAAATCCACTTTCACAATAACTGACTAGTATCACTCCAGTGAATAGAGCATTATTCACTGAAGACAGAGCGCTCATGATTTCATTACGGGTCTTAAAGTCCCTAGTTCTCAACAATGTTGCACTGGGGGATTAAGTTTCCAACACATGAATGTTGGGAGACATATTCAAACCAGAGCATTTCCTGATCCAGCATCCTGAGCATGAGTTTTTATGCCACTTTCTGGATTCCTTGCCCTTTCCTCTAGGAGACTGAGGGTGCTCTGAAATGAGTTTCACCAAATGAGGATTTCTAAAGGTAAGGAGGAAAGGATAATTTCTCAGTGGAAGAATGCACACACAATAAAAGCTGATATCAAATGTGAATTAGGTCTACTCAAACTGGCTGATAAAAAATTAAAAATGAAAGAGGATAAAAATCTATTCTGATTTCACAAAATGATACAATTTTTTAGAGCTGGAACTGGAGAGACAACAATAACCTCACATTTTCAATTTCATAGTTAAGAAAATAAAGTCCCAAAGGAAAGTCAATGGCATTGTGTATTTCTTCAATTCTTATATAATAACATTTTATTTTAAGAAATATACAAATGTGTTCTACTTGCCATGGATTAATACATAGTTGCAAATTCAGGGGACTCATCATTTTTTTCTCTTGATTTTATCTTATACTTTAAAAAGTTACATATAGTGCTTAGTTTGTGGTCTGCCTAACCTTGTCAGTAAAATGTACGACAGGAATTAATTTTTTAATTTTTTCTTCTTTATCATAACTTTCATTAAAGGCAATGTATATGTATATACACACACACACTCATATATATATGTATATATATACACACATATGTCTGTTAAAATTTCAAGTAACATTAGTGTGCAAAAGAGCACACAAAACATCTTACATGGAGCTATCATTAGCTACTATTATTTTATTTTGATAAATAATGAAACAGGTTTGGAGTACTGACATAACACCCTGGCAACAAAATTTTAATTGCAGTTTTCACTTGAGGTTAACTTTTTTCAGAGGCACATCATTAATCACATCCAATAGGATTATTTTCCGGGAGTTAATAAAGTAAAGTAACCAAATGGAACTTGACAAAAAAAAAAAAAAAAAAAAAAAATCAATGAATTATGATAGTTTCAGAAATAATTTTGTAAGAGTATTTGAGGTTGGAGTAAGCAAGCAATGACAAACTTACTGAATTATAAACATACTGGTGAAGTCAACATCAGATATCTATTGTAAACAAGTATGTAAACAAAGGATGGTTCTAGCTTTAATTCAACTCATTCCTTGCTAGGAATATGTGAAATCCTTTGTTAGGGAGGTTAAGGACATTACAAATAAGTATTTTTAAAATACTTTCCTGATCTAGTTTTGGGGCCCTGTAAAGATGTTGATCAGTTTTCCTTCGTGAGTAGTTGTTTAGGTTCACACTCTAAACACTTCCTGTATCCCGGATCTCACAATTCAAGGTCACTGTGCACCAGCCTAAATTTCCCTGGAGCCAGGAACCAGACAACTAGAGACAGCAGGCTCTATGTTCAGGAGTCTGCAAAATTATTCAAACTATCCAAACCACAGGGAACCTGTGAAACCTGGCTAAGCCCATTCCAATTGCCATATATAAGGCATCCCCTGTATCTCTGGGTTGGTAAGACCCTGTCCCCAGGTACAACCTCCTTGCGTGGCACTGCCTGGCAGCCTTCTCTTGTTGGAGCTCTAAGTGAAACAGAGTTCCATCTATTAAAGCACCATTGTTTTGTGTCCTACCAGGCAGAGGTGGAACATAAGTCAACTTAGAGTTGCCTGCATGGCAATGTTTACATGAATTTTTTTTCCTTTGATAGACAAGAGCTGTGGCATTTTGTTTCCTGATTCAATATAAAGTAAGAAGACTTATAGTTTAAAAAGTTTATGCACTAGACATTCAAGTAACTCTCATAACTGAGTTCTTTGTTCCTAATTGTTCTTAGAGGTATTTGGAGAAATATCTAATATTTTTACAAGTAAGAAAAGTATCTAAAGCTGGTTTTTAAAATGCAAGAGAGAATGGTATTGCTATTTGAATGGGACATGGCTATTGGCTGTGGGCTCAGACCTCCAACTGTGTACTTTATTCTAGTACTCAACAGACAGGAATATTTAATTAGGAGAAAATCTTGTCAAGGCCTTTTGCTCTTAGTTTCAAATTGATAACCTTGATAGCACTTTTGTCTACTCTGGACAAAAATGTATTATCTTCTACACTTTCCTGTTAAATATGAACTATAATGGCATCATATTCAATTGTTATAATGAATGCCAAGATTAATTTGAGTTTGGAATGGTAATAATCCATTCAATCAATATTTTTTTCTCTAGGAAATATAATTGTAGACAAAGGATATATTATCTATAAAATTGCCTTTGAATTCAGAATAAAATGAGAAACATTCCCAAATTATTTACCTTTTTTAAAATTCATACTTACTAATGACGAGCAAATGACCAGGCTATAATCTGAATTTCTTTCATTAATTTTGTAGTTATCTTTAACTAAAGAGCAAAATTATATTAGGAAATATTTTATAATATTTTAGAATTAATATCTTTTTTCCACTTTTTAAAACAAAATTTTTTGGGTATAGAGCAGATGTATATATTTATGGGGTTATGAGACACGTAAGTATTCCATGGCTACAGTCTGGGAATGTATTAACAGGAATAGCTGATATTTATCAAAACCATTTTAAGTCAGATATTGTGTCATATCACTGAATTCTCACAATTACTTTTTAGATGGATATTCTTATTTAGTCTTTCTTTGTGTATTGAGAAATCGAGGCATGGAAGAGTTTGGTAATATAAGATCACAGAGCTGGCCGGGCGCGGTGGCTCAAGCCTGTAATCCCAGCACTTTGGGAGGCCGAGACGGGCGGATCACGAGGTCAGGAGATCGAGACTATCCTGGCTAACACAGTGAAACCCCGTCTCTACTAAAAAATACAAAAAAAACTTAGCCGGGCGAGGTGGCAGGCGCCTGTAGTCCCAGCTACTCGGGAGGCTGAGGCAGGAGAATGGCGTGAACCCGGGAGGCGGAGCTTGCAGTGAGCTGAGATCCGGCCACTGCACTCCAGCCTGGGTGACAGAGCGAGACTCCGTCTCAAAAAAAAAAAAAAAAAAAAAAAAGATCACAGAGCTAAAAAGTATTGTAAGGAAGTTTTGAGTCCATATTATCTGATTCCAGAGTCCATTACTTCATCACTGTAAAAGTATTAGACATTCACAAATAATTAGATATCCTCATCTAGAGCAATTTGATGTTCTCTTTTTCAGAGTCTACTTCCTAATACCAACGGTTCCTAAATTGGATTACTTACAGGTAGAATCTGAGATGGTTTTCTTGTGCAAATAATTGATTAAGGGAGTGTTCTCTGTAGAACTCTTTAAGGGAGATGAGGTAGGGAACACAAAACAATGTGGTCTAAATTGTGGTGCAATAAGTACACCACAGAACTGTGTATTTGTTTGTTTTTGTGTTATGTTATGCTTAGAGAAAAAGAATTTGTTTTTGTTTTTTTTTGGTATCCATACCTGATCAATCACTGGTTATGGGTTAAGGAGGGTTGTGAGGCATAACTTTCCAGGCACATCAAGCAAGACATTACCTGGATCATGTTTAGTTCAAGGATAGTGCTCTGGAGAACTTGCAAGTGTGAGCTAAAACTTCTTCAGTTGCAGGTGTGTAAATATGGTGGGACACCAACAGTAGTTATCTGCCACATGGCCCAAAACTTCTTAATAATGGAGTTTTAAAATTTTAATAAATTCTTATTTTTTCCCACTAAAATAATTTTCTTTTGAATATAACTGCAATTTTTGTATGTTATTTGAGGTAGGTGCAGTACTATATCCTTTATTATTTGTCCTGAGATATATAACTTTTTCTTCTGATATATGAAATGGAAATATATGTTATTGTTTTTAAATATCAAAACTCAAAAATCTAAAGCATATATGTTTCAGTTTGGAGAAAATATACTTCTCTAATTTTTACATTGATAGTTTTATTTGCTACCATAAATCCAAGTTTAGAAAATTTACTTAACATATATTTTAACTCAGTGGTTTAGGAAGAAAACATCAGAAGGAAATCATTTTGGAGGTATCTGGTTATTCAAAACCATCTTTCCTTGACGAGATCATGAAGGAATCAAGAAAAGACTGACAGGCTTAAAAAGAATCTGCCTGAGATTAATTCAAATTCTGTATAATAATTTTCAACTTTATTATTGTTAAAGCTGTGATGTTCAGTGTATTGTAATATAGTAGTCAGTGTACAGATATTAAAAGAAGAAGCTTACAAAAATCAGACTGCAGTTTCATGGACTCTACTAAGCACATTGAGGTTTGGGACAGAGTTTAATTCTAGCAAGAAACTAATGCCCAACATACTTGGTAAGGTATGCGAAAGAATGTGTATCACACTCCAACAAAATAATGATGGTTTTAGAAACTTTAACCATATATTAAGAGAGAAAGAATTGCTCCACACTTGTGTCTTTAGTACTCAGAGTGATACATGGCACACAAAACCTTTACCTTAAGCAAACGAATAGATAGAACTGGGATTTCCCAAGTTTCATGGAACACTGTGTCTACAGCAGCAGCAGAAATTCCAGACCCTCTTTCATCTTCCCTGTACCTCTTAAATGCCTCATTCCCTGGGCAAGGAAGGAGCAGTAGAAGGAACCAACATTTTTTTTCCATGCAGTTTCTGAGAAAGACATGGTGCTCCATTCTTCATATATGTAATTTCATTTAGTTTTAGAACAATCCTATAAGATAAATGCAGTAGTTTCTATTACAAATGTAAAGAGCTGAATACCAGAAACACAAAGTGGATAAAAGAGTAGATCTCCATTACCCATATCATTTCCATATCCATATCATATATCCATATCATATACTGATGCATGATTTTCTTAGATTATTTTAGGACTCTGTTACGGGAAAAGGAGGGAAACGCAGATGCTGTCATTCTCACAAGAACTAAGACTTCCTACATAAGAGTCAAGATAAATACTTATACTAAAAGTCATGCTAAGACAAGTAGGAAAATGAAAGATCTCTAGTTTACATGAGTGTATTCTTTCTCTCTCTCTCTCTCTCACACACACACACACACACACACACACAGAGTTTCAAACTCAGATTTCCCAGCCAAGGAAATAGGTTCTGGCACATGGCCAGTGCTTAAAAGAATTTATATAGCACAAAAAACATGTCTTGGGCAATAGGCCAACCAACATTTTGATGCATTCTGATTTCCTCACTAAAGAATCAGTGTTGGTAGGTGGTGTAATGAATTATGTGCTCCAAGCATATGCTTGTGTTACCTACACCCACTGATGCGGGGAGATATAGGGAGAAGAAAAACAAGATGCTTCAGGAAGAGAGTTACATAACATTGGCAAAATGACCTAAGAATCATGATGAGCATAATTTTTGTAAATGATAAGCAACTGTTTGGGAATTGTGAATGTGATACCCATGAGAATAGTACTAGGTTCAGATGACATAAAATTGCCCAGAAAATTCAGTAAGATCTGGTGTTACATGAAATAATCCTGGCTGAGTTTCTTTCAGAGAGACTGTATAACCAATCTTCTCTCTATTAATATGTATATTAGAATCTTGCGTCTAGTATTCAAGACGTGCACTTCCGTGTATAGTGATATGTATTAGCTATATGCTGCATGAATATTATATGTCTGTCTGTCTATCTATCTATCTATCTATCTATCTATCTATCTATCTATCCATCTATCATGGATATACTAAGAGTGACTGAATCTTCCCTGTGAATGAAGAAATGATTACAATTTATTCATTTTATGTATTACGCCTGTGTTCATCCAATGAACTACAAGATAGTCAATTCTGATTTGAATCCCTAGTTTCTCTATGAAGAGCTAAGAATTCTTTTTTTTTTTTCGGAGTTTATTTATTTATTCTTAATTATTTTTATACTTTAAGTTTTAGGGTACATGTGCATAACGTGCAGGTTTGTTACATATGTATACTTGTGCCATGTTGGTGGGGTGAGTAGGAAGCAAGTCTGTGCGGAGTGCATTCTATTTCTTTTTCTGGTCACCTCATGCCTTCTTGTTCTGTGAAGTGAACACTGGAATGTCATTTTTTGTTTGTTTGTTTCAAGGTCCTTAGTTCCATCTTCATCTGTGTGCTTTATCTGTCAGCAGTTGCCACTAAGAAGAAAACATATCTCATTAGATTTCAAAGATAAACATTTTTTTTCTCATACGTCTCATGGTCAGCTGGAGCAAATCAGTAGACTTATCGTTAGTTTGGTAGGATTTTTAAAGCATAAATGTCTCCCCCCACTATGAAATCTCCCTCTTAACTTGTTAATGAAAATGGCTGCATGATTTTGTAGCTCTCTGTCTTTTTCTTACCTACATACTTGTGTCTGTATTCTTTCTTTCTCATACTTTCTCTTTTGCGGCGTAATAAGCATGAGTAACAATTTAAATAGTATTTTCCCCCTATTTTCTCTCACACTTTCCTTCCACCCAAACCTGGGTTCAGTAAAGGAATTAATGATCCTTCACTAATCACACAATAAGATAACTATTGGTTTACTTGTATATTCTCTCCTTTGAACAATAAACTCCTCTGAAGCAGGTACTACACATTAGGTATCTGGTATTACTTTTTTCAATATTCGGGATAGTGTATCTCAAATTTTTACATACACAGAACCCCTGAGGATGTTTTTAAAATACATAATCTGATTCAGTAGATCTGGGTTTGAACCAGAGAGTCTGTTTTTACTAATTTACTAATGTACTAATGCTTTTGGTTTGTAGATCACAATTTGAGGCAAAAAGATTAAGCTGCATTTTCTAAATATTACAAAGAAATAGGGTACCCTCATTTGTCATGTCACCACTTATGCTAGTATTATATTTTAAGATATGTACTTTTTAAGATGTGTTACATAAATTTAAGTACAAATCTTGAGCCCATGGTAAAGCAATTAAATATTTAATGAGAATGTGGAGAAATGTGTTGGTGCGCATGTGAAGGAGGTAAATACAGCTTTGTCTCCCAGTGTCTTCAAGTCACAAAATATAACATTCTCTTAGTCTATTACATTTAAAGACATCCTTCTAGATGAAAAAGGAGACTACTTGCCAAGGTAATTTTTTAAAACAGAATCCTGCTCTGTTTCTCAGGCCAGAGTGCTGTGGTGCAACTTGAGCAGCCTCCATCTCCTAGGCTCACTTCAGTCTCCTCAATCTCCTAGGCTCACTTCAGCAGTCTTCTCACTTCAGCCTCCAAAATTTTTAGGATGACAGGCATGAGCTACCACACTTGGCCAAGGTAATTTCTTATGAAAGACAAAATAAATCAGTTATTTCTACATACTCTCTAACACAAGCCAGGGTCTACTTAATATTATGTACATATAAAAATTGTTCTTAATCAGAGGAAACTGCATATTTTGTATATTATGCATAATTACTTCTCCCTCACAGAAGATTTCTCAGTTCCAGAGTCATTACTTTCCCCTGTAATCATGATATCTCAGCTTCTCTTATACCTAAGCCCATGAGAAAAATGGTAATTCTTGCTTCTCTTGTACCTTCTACAGTTTCTTCATGCTTTTGGAGATGACATAATCTCAGGATGACTATCAGATTAAGAGTGACTATAAGACTTTCAGACCTTTATAATGATAGGAAATTCTTCAGTGAAAGAAAAGATTTCTAAAGATTTCAAGCCTAATCCCCAATACAAGTATGAGCAAGTCTAACGAGTGTTGCATAAAGTATTTTAGGCTTAGTTTTTGTTTAATGGAGTGGAATATAATCTGAATATAATCTGATAGATAGAAAACCCATGAAGTTTTAAGGAGGTTGTAGTAGCTTAGAGGAGAAGAGGCTATGTGGAGAAAGTAACTTCAGCCATATCAGCCAAACAGACTTTACTGGCTGAGGTCCCAGACTTGTGAATGAAGTCATGCATGACCAAACGGCACCAAATGAACTAGTCCAGATCAGAATAACCTTTCAGCGAATTCTCAGACTTGTGAAAAATAAGAATTTATTGTTGCTTTAGCCACTAAGTTTAGGGGTGACTTTTAAGAAGCAAAAACTAATGGACTCTGCCTAGTTACCAAATAACTATTTCAAAACAAGTTCCAAATGGGTTACAAAGACCCTAAAATTCACACATTAATTTCCTAAATTCATGGCTTATCAGTTCTTACCTTCAACATAATTCTGAAAGACTTGTTTACTTATGGCCGGGGGACCAGATTCATCTTCTATCCACCCAGTGTTACAACCAGGGAGATGCAAAGGTAGAGGCAATATTTTGGAGGTCCAACTAAAAGCAGTGGTCAATGAGGTACATAGAACAAATAATCCTTTAGGCTTATAATCAAGAATGATAATACTACTTTATAGGATTGTTGAATATAGAATTCAAGTTTCACATGCAGATGTTTAACATGAAGCAAGTATGGTTGCAAAAATTTGTCTTTATAATGTCTCTGTGACATCGATGAAAGGTAAAGTCATGGTTAGCATTTGCTAAGTTTAAATCTTGAGAGGCTTTAGAGCATTCTACTCCAATTTCTTTATTTAATTGATGGAAAGATTGATGCTTAGCATGTTTGGGAGACTGGGTATTAATTTATGGTCATAAGTGTCAATGTGTTTGATTCTTACTGTATAGGTACTGTATCTCACATCCTTGCATAGTAATATCAGGGTTTTTGAAGTTCATTTCAGAAAGATTTTCCACCAAATGTTTAAAACAATGATTTAATGGCACTAAAATCATTAAATTTAAATGAAAGTTTCAGTTATGTGAAAGTTTGGGTGAATAAAGTACTTTTAAATTGTATATGGTCAAAATTAAGACCACGTCCCTTGTAGTTAACGTATAAGTTTTAGTGGAAAGTGGGCAGAGGAGTCTGCATTTTACAACCTCATAGAAGTCTGATATTTTCTTAACCTTTCTATAACTGGAAAAATACCACGTATGATAACATCCTCCTTTAAAAGATGAAAGGCAGAGGCATTTGCAGGAGAAGACCTGAGAAAATAAATATGGTTTATAAAATAAAATGTAAGTAGAAAGAGGGCTGCATAGAAGAAACTTGAAGAAAGATTCTGATAAAGAAGAATGGGGAAAAGGGACACATGCAGTGGTGATGAGGATGAGATATACTTTTTTTGAGCTTTCAAGTCAGATGTTACATAATATTGGGAAGAAATGGGGCAAAGTGATGATTTCTGCAAGTGTTTATGTAATGTGTTCATTTCCACCTACAGCATTGATGAAGAAATGTCATAAATATCAGTAAGACAGTCTCAGTGTCAATTGAAAATTTCGGGGTATTCAAGCCATTGAGATATTGGGAGTTGTTATCTACATATAACAAAACATTACATAAACCAAGCCATACATAGATCCTAGGAACTGGGGTGAATTACGCTCTTGAAAATATTGACTGAACAGCAATAAATTAGCTAATTTTCCCATATAAAAGTCACCAGGAATAATGTATAAGCAGTTCTTTTAAGGCTGAAATAATTAATTTTAACCTTCACAGAATATTAATTTGCTTGACCTAGAATGGACAGTTTAATGCTATTTAATTCCACACACGAACAGCTGGATGCATACTGTGTGATTGTGTTTTAGTTGGGACTCAATGCACCCATTTGTAGTGGAAGGTAAAGGCTACTAATGAAAAACTCAGGGCAGGGCTTAAAATTGACAGAGTATATATATATATTTTTTAGGGTCATATTTTAAAAGGCCACAAATTTTCTGCTGCTGAATATTTATTCAAGGCAAATGACTATTTCACATTTTTATGTTTTTACTTCCATTTTATCCTATTAATGTGTTATTTTAATGAGGATGAGATGTTGATTAGACATAGTGACTGCTAATGATCACATCTACTAAATTTTGGCAGATGTTAAGGCACTTATTCTAAAAAACACCTCCTGTAATAAATCTCAGGAGAAGCTAGTGAAAGTCAGAGCCTTCTGCATTTACTATGATAATGAAGTAACCGTGACCTGAAGAGGCAAACTGATGTCTATGGCATATGATTTGGCTCACACGCAAGATGGAAATAATAGTTACTTAGAGTGCTTTAAAAGTTGAATGCACAGTATTTTTAGAAGTATTGGCAAACTGAAGGAAATGAAGGTTTTTAGAGCAGAACAAAGGATGCTTGAATTTCCATCATATATTTGTTTTAGAGCTAGAAGTCTCATTGCTGTATTAGTCCAGTTTCAGCCTGTGAAGTTACTAATTCATACAAAGTCAAAAAGGGCAATGTTGAAACTAAATCCTACGTCTATGCTTTCACTTCCTACCTGGCCCTCTAGAGCTTGGGTAAATTTCTCATATATTTAATTCAATGAGTTCTATTTCATTCAATGTTAAGTTGATATATTTGGATGTCCCTGTCCAAATCTCATGTTGAAATGTAATCCCCAGTGTTGGAAGTGGGGCCAGAAAGGAGGTGTTTCGGTCGTGGGGGCGAATCTCTCATGGCATGGTGCTGTACTTGCAGTAGTGAGTGGGTACGACTAGCAAGATCTGTTTCTTTAAGTGTGTGACACCTCGCCGCTCCAATCTTTCTTCTTCCTGCTCCTGCCATGCAAGACACCTGCTCCCTCTTTGCCTTCCACCATCATTGGAAACTTTCTAAGGCCTCCCCAGAGCAGATTCTGGTGCTGTGCTTCCTGTACAGGCTGCAGAACTGTGAGCCAATTAGACCTCTTTTTAAAATAAATAAATATATAAATTACCCAGTCTCAGGTGTTTCTTATAGTAAAGCAAGGACAGTGAATACATGTCTTGCGTATTTATGTGAAAGCTCAGTAGTAAGCACTGAATTATATAATCCATTTAAAGAAATCTATGTGTCACCTTAGGTAGCCTAATAATTCAAATGAAAAATAAATAGACGGTTGATCATCCAGCAGAAAACCAAAACTGGCATCTTTTAATTTGCAGTCAGCAAGATATATAGTAAACCAACATCCTTTTGTGATAAGCTAACTGCTTTAACGTTGTGACAAAACCCAAGATCTCCATGGTTTACCTTATTAAGTTTTTTTCTTTTTCTTTTTCTTTTTGAGACAGGGTCTCACTCTGTCACCCAGGCTGGAGTGCAGTGGTGTGATCTCGGCTGGCTGCAAGCTCTGCCTCCTGGGTTCATGCCATTCTCCTGCCTCAGCCTCCAGAGTAGCTGGGACTACAGGCACCCAACACCACACCCGGCTAATTTTTCTGTATTTTTAGTATAGATGGGGATTCACCATGTTAGCCAGGATTGTGTTGATCTCCTGACCTCGTGATCCACCCGTCTCCGCCTCCCAAAGTGCTGGGATTACAGGTGTGAGCCACCACGCCTGCCTGGCCATTAAGTTTTAATATTCATTCATATCATAGTCTGATGAGGGGTTTAGTGGGTGGATTTTCTTATTGTATTTAGACGTCCAGGTATCTTCCATATAATAGCTTTGCTAATCTACTAGGGCTTCAGAGATTTCCGTAGGATTAAATACTGATTATATATAATGACAGCTGGTGATCTTGTCTGCAAAATTAAGGCAAATGTTAACTTAGTGTTTAAAATATCTCAGAGATAAATCCATTTTGCAATTGTTGAAAGACGAGAAAGAGCCTGATATTTTACAAAATAAGTTTTAAGCACCATGGTCTGTAAGTAGCATGTCTGACTTCCTTATTTCATGCTATTAGTCACATGGTCCCACTAAACTACAAAGTAGGATGGGAAATATAGCTCTCCTTTTTTATATGAAAATAAAATGAGATAGGATTTTAAATCTCTGCAATAATCACATTGCCTTCCCTCTTTTTAAAATTAACTCTGGCTTCCAGATTTCCCATGTTTCTGTGACAACAAGAATGTTGTTATTAACCTATTACCACTCATGACCTCTTGAATAGTTCAGCAGTGACCTCTTGAATAGTTCAGCAGGGAATGAGAATCTTCCTCTAACTAGGAAAATACCATTAATTTTCTGGCAAAGATTGTTTTCTTTTTAGAAACAGAAGTGGTTCAGAAGTCAAAGGCCTTTAGCTCTAATTCCAGCTAAACACTTCCCAGCTGTGTGATTTAGGCAGCTCATATCACCCTAGGTGGGGATAATAACACTAGCTTTATCAACCAGGTGCTCTTAAATATTTCCCCTTTTAATAGCCTTTATTTTTAGAGCATTTTTAGAGTCAAAGGAAAGTTAAGTGAAAAGTGCAATTAATTCTTATGTATCTCCTGAGACACATGCCCCTCAAACTTCTACGGCATATTCACAGTCCTCCTACTACCAACATCCTGCACCAGAGTGGTGTATTGGTTACAACTGATGAACCTACATTGACACATCATTACATCCAGAGTCCATAGCTTTCATTAAAGTTCAGTCTTGGTGCTGTACATCCTATGAATTTTGACAAATGAATAAATGACATGTATCCACCACTGTAGTATCATACAGAATTATTTCATTACCCTCAAAATCTTCTATGCTTTGCCTATTCATTCCTCCCTCTCCTCCGACCTTTGGCAACAACTGACCTTTCTATTGTCTCCATAGTTTTGCATTTCTGGAATGTCATATAGTGGGAATTATATGGCATGTAACCTTTTCATATTGGCTTCTTTCACTTAATAGTATATGCACTTAAATTTTCTTCATGTCTTGTTGTGGCTTGATAGTTTATTTCATTTTTAGTGCTGAATAATGTTTCTCCCATGCCAGTTTATTTATCCATTCACCTACTGAAAGACATTTTGATTGCTTCTGAGTTTGGCAATTATGAATAAAGTTGTTATACATATCCATGAGCAACTTTTTGTGTAGACATACTTTTTATGTCTTTTGGGTAAGCATCAAGCAGTATGATTGATGAATCATATGGTAAGAGTCTGTTTAGTTTTTAAAGAAAGTGGCAAACTGTGTTCCAAAGTGGCTGCATTATTTTGCATTTCCACCAGCAATGAATGAGGGCTTGTATTCTTTAGAAGCAGTGATACTTTCGTGATCTCTGTTACCCCACTGCCCCTTCACATTAGTCTCCATTCTATTCCTGCCTTAGGACCTTTGCAGTTGAGTTCCCTGCTGCTTGGGATGTTTTTTTTTTTTTTTCTTTAGATACTTACATAGCTTTTTTTTTTTCTCTCTCAAAATCTGGGTTTCAGCTCAAGCAGAGATTTTTTCCAACAAATTTTTCCTGATGAACCATTCTGAGATACTATCCTACCTGTCCATTGTACTCTCTCTGATGACATCCTATATATTTTCTTCAAAGCAGAGATCAGTGCACAAAAAAGAATCTTGTAGAGTGTAAGTTTTACAAGAGGGACTCTGTCATGCTCACTGTAGACATATGGACACTGAATAAGTATTTGTTAAATTGACACATTAAAGAAATGAAACATGCGAGCTGCAAGTCTTTTGAAAAGACTTGTTTGATCTTGCATAGATTTTGTCCCCTCTCTGAACATTTTCAGTTTCTAGGTGACATTTTAAAGTCCATTTGAACAAAAGGTGGTCCTTCTCTTTGTAGTCTCTTGGAAATCACCTTGAGCATGTAAAGCCTTTTCTTATATGGTTTGTTAAAAACAATGGTTATGGGCCAGGTGCGGTGGCTTACACCTGTAATCCCAGCACTTTGGGAGGCTGAGGCGGGTGGATCACAAGGTCAGGAGATCAAGACCATCCTGGCTAACATGATGAAACCCCATCTCTACTAAAAAATACAAAAAATTAGCCGGGCGTGGTGGCGGGCGCCTGTAGTCCCAGATACTCAGGAGGCTGAGGCAGGAGAATGGCATGAACCCGGGAGATGGAGCTTGCAGTGAGCCAAGATCGCGCCACTGCACACCAGCTTGGGTGACAGAGGGAGATTCCATCTCAAAAATAAAATAAAGTAAAATAAAACATAAAATAAAAACAGTGGGTATGAGAAGCAGTCTACTGAAGAGTTCTGCAATCAATGTCTTATTAACTGTGTGATTGGGTTTTAGTCGTGCTCCAGTTCAACAGTAGCAAACCAAGAGCTTTTGCATGAAGGAAGGAAAGTGTTGGTAGGTGATATTATGGCCACACTCTCTGTTGCTTTGCTTTCGATCAGTTAGGATTCACAATTATTATTTGGAAGGCATGCCCACAGGTGCTATGCCCCTGCTCTTTGTCACCTGATTTACAAATTAGAGGACAACTCCCTGCCAGGTAGAGTAGTTAAAATAAATTTAGCTTAAGAATATCCTATGAAAGACATAGTTTATTCATAACATATTTTTTTAAAGAAAGTCATGATGCAGGATTTTCAAAGAGAAAATCACTATAGAAAGAATCTTAAAATAAGTGAACATAAGGGGAAAAAATAAAGATCATTTTCTTCTTCTTCTTCTTCTTCTTTTTTTTTTTTTTCTTTTTGAGACATAATTATGCTCTTGTCACCCAGGCTGGAGTGCACTGGCGCGATCTTGGCTTACTGCAACTCCCACCTCCCTGGTTCAAACAATGATTCTTCTACCTCAGCCTCCTGAGTAGCTGGGATTACAGGCACCTGCCACCACGCCCAGGTAATTTTTTTGTGTTTTCAGTAGAGATGGGTTTCACCATGTTGGTCAGGCTGGTCTCAAACTCCTGACCTCGTGATCCACCCACCTTGGCCTCCCAAAGTGCTGGGATTATAGGCATGAGCCACTATGCCAGGCTGATCATTTTCTTCTTTACAGGCTTTAAAATTTGGGAGATAGGTAATCAAAATGAATGCCTAATATTATGTAATTGGGAAGCCTAGGATCATTAGTGTAAAATAAATCTGAACCTTTGTTTTTATGTTTGAATCTAACCTAGGTAGTGGCAAGGCTGAGGATAAAGTTCCTTTTGCTTTCAAAGAGATGATAACTAGCATCCAACAAGTAGCTTTACTCACATTGCCTCATGTAATTACTAATATAGGTTTGTAAAGCAGATATTATTGAATCTATCTTATAGATGAATAAACAGAGTGAGAAAATATGTAGTAATTTACCCAAAATCACATAGCTATTAAATGACAGAACTAGTACCCAAGCACAGGTCTATCTGACCTGAGAGCCTGTGGTTCCTCCGTCCTATCACAATCTATGAATTTCTTATACATCATCTCATGACAGGTGAAGTGAGTTTATTTCTTCTATTTTGCACCTGTGGCTCCTGGGTCTCAGAGATTAAGTAAACACTTTAAATGTAAGTGATTGAGTGTTGAGTAGGGCCCATAATTTCTGATTCTCAATTTCAGAATATTTTGGTCTAAGCTTGCTACAGATTAGCTTAAAAATATAAAGATTGTTAATTCCATTCATACATTTATGAAGACTAGAGCCAAAAGTCTTTATTTGATTTGTTTTCTACGGTATTTGTATTCACATTATTGTAAAATAGTTGTTTTATTTTTACATAAAATTACAGATTAAGGCTAATGTGTTACACATTTAGAAAAGCATATTTCTATTTTTCCAGCTCTAGAGATTCTGTTTCAATAGTTGTGGATTATGACCCAAGAATTTGCATATTTAACAAACAGGTACTTCTGAAATAAGAGGTCTGCAGATGACATTTTGGGAAGCACTCTTACTGCTTACTTTGTTATAATTTGTTGATTTAATTTCATAATTTCAATTCATTTGAAGTTCTTGTTAAATCAGTCAATTCATATTAAAAGTCCTGTACAATTATGGTGGAAAATTGAATCGATAAAATATTTCCCTTACATTTATAGCTAATGCTGCAATGAACAGGAAATCCTGCTTTATTTTTCACAATTGAATAATTATTTTAGTTTACATCTCAAAGAGAAGGATTGCTGGATCAAAAGGCTTGCAATTAACCAGGCATGGTGGCGGATACCTGTAATCCCAGCTACTTGGGAGACTGAGGCAGGAGAATCGCTCGAACCCGGGAGGCAGAGGTTGCAATGAGCCGAGACCACGCCATTGCACTCCTGCCTGGCGACAAGAGCGAAACTAAACAACAACAACAACAACAAACAACAAAAAATGCTTGGGCAATGTGTTAACTCCATAATTGTAAGTCACTTTTTTGAATTTGGTTTCTCAGGCTGTTAATAACAAACTTATTCCAGATTTTTTCCATTGTTTGCATTGTCTGATCAATGGCATTATTTCCATACAGACAGGCTGCTTATAGGTCTCCAGTTTTATATTCAATTTTTTTGACACAGAGAGTGATAGGGTCAAATAGGGTCACTGGTTGAAGAAATACTTACTCCATGATTAATTCAAAATAAATTTTAATGTACTATGGAACATATGTAAGTGTGTTTTGTTTTTTCTTGACTGAAAATTGAAGCCTTTTGGAGGTAGTTTAACTCTGAAATTGAGCACAATTGAAAGAAATAAGCAAGTTAAAATAGATTTAAATCTGAATATTGCTCATAACACCTGGAAGGTCATAATTAGGCTATCAGGCATTCCACTACTTGGTCCTTCATGCATTCATCTAATGGATATTCATTCAACACTCACAATGTTAGGCACCAGACTCGGCAAACAAGAGAGAATGATCCCTTCTTTATAACATTTACACTCTAATGAAGATTGGCAACAAACATACAGAACGACTGGCATGGCACACATCCCACTGACCAGTCCAGAAAAATCCTCTTCAATGAAGTGATGAGTGAGCTGATGCCTGGAGAACTGGGGAGTAATTATCCAGGCAGAGAATGAGGGTGTGGTTGACCTAGAGAACAACTTTAAACTTTCTCAAGAGAAGAAAGGATATGCTCTTTTGGAAAGAATGAAAGCTTGTATATTTCTTTGAATGTACTTGAGGGAATGATAGGAGAGAAGCCAGGGGGAGAATTGTAGAATTGCATCAAGAAAGGCTATGGTAAGGCAATTGGACTTCATCTGAAGGATAAGGGGTAGATGACTTTTAGCAGTGGGGTCATGTGCAGATTCCCGTTCTGGAAAAATTGCTTTCATTGTTATGTGGAGACAGGATCTGAGAAGAACAACAGTGGAGGAGGAGACCATTTGCCAGGCTGTGGAAGTTACTCAGCTGAGGGCAGATGACAACCTGGCCTTGGATATTGACAAGGAAGCTGGAGGGAGGTGGGAGGAGGTGGAACATACTGAGGGAATGGATTGTGCAGGAGTTGGTGTTTGAATGAATATTAGGGATGAGGTGGCTGGAGATGGCAATTGTATGATAGTTTTCGAGTACTTTAAAAATAGATGTTGACTTGTACTGTTTTCGTTATTTAGAAATGTACAATTAATTTATTATTGATTATAGTTACCCTGTTGTGCTATCAAATACTATATCTTATTCATTATTTCTACTTTTTGTATCCATTAGCCATTTCCCACTCCCCCGCAACTCCCCACTCCCCTTCCCAGCCTATGGTAACCATCCTTCTACTTTCTCCAGGAGTTCAATTGTTTTCGTTTACAAATCCCATAAATAAGTGAGAGCATGTGATGTTTGTCTTTCTATGCCTGTCCTATTTCACTTAACATGATCTCCAATTCCATCCTGTGCTTTATTTTTCCTGCTTTAGAAACATAAGATATATTAAGCTACGTTTTTTTCTCTATCCCCTTTCTTTCCACCTTTGAGGGCAATTAAAGCATTGGGTTTTGTGGATTAGATCATAATATCTTCTTTCAACAAGAGTAGAAGTGCCAGAGAAGGAGCTCTGAGGCTCAGAAATCTGGAGGTCTAGGTTGTCTGAGGAGTAAAAAGGCTCCTACTTTAAGGGGAAGAGGATATAGGTGTTAGAAAGAGAGCAGCAGTTGTCTATCAGTGTCCTTTTCCCACAGGAATTCAGATGGATGGACTATGGAGAACTTGGGAGTCTCTGAAAGATATCCAAAGATATCTAGGCTCAGTTTGGCTCAGAACAATAAAGAGATACTGTTGGAATTAAAGAAAAACTTTTAAATGTTATTTTGATAAATTCTGCACCAGATTTTCAGGCATCAAATAAGCCTCTCGATTTCTCTGGGATTTCAGAATGGGGGAAGAATCCAAAATAATATCTGTGACTAAGTATTTTACCACCTGGGTTTTCTTATGCTCCTATTTTCAGAGCACTTAAGAAGTATGACTTTAAAGATGTTTTTAAGTGTCCAGATATAAAAGTATTCAATGCCTAATAAGCAGTAGCACATGACTATATGCCTTGATTGAGATCTACTGTGTTACTACTATCTGCTTTTGGCAGATGAGCCCTGGCTTCTCTCTTATCATACCCTCAAGTACATTCAAACAAATATACATACTTTCATTCCTTCCAAAAGAGCATATCCTTTCTTCTCTTGAGAAAGTTTAAAGTTGTTCTCTAGGCCAACCACACCCTCATTCTCTGCCTGGATAATTACTCCCCAGTTCTCCAGGCATCAGCTCACTCATCACTTCATCGAAGCTCAAAGGTGATACACAACTTGTGCATAGCCATATAATGATACTGGAAGAATAAATATAACACAACATCACTAAATAGTGGCATCTGTAATGCCGTTCAACAGCTAGTGAGACCTAATAATCAAATACCACTTGACCCAGGGAACAAACCTCCAAGCAGAAACTGTGCTTCTTTTAACTTTCTATGAAGCATTGGTCCAAAATACAGGTTAACAAGTATAACTCTCTGTTGTAATTATCCACACGGTTGGGTGCATCTATGCAGCCTGCCTCCTATTTTTAAGCCTAAGATTTATCTTCTGTGATATTAAACACAGTTTGCTAGTAAAAGATAATTCAGTTTCCCTCACAAAAAAAGCTTACCTTTATTGGTCAATAAATATTGTGCTCGATTTTCTCCTTTTACACTGAGAACATATGCTTCCCTGGACATGCAAAAATCAAATGCATTATCTTCTCTTTTGCTGCATTGGTTGCCTTTTCCCATTATTCTGTATAGACTGTAAGAGTATGGTTGCCTATAGAGAAAAAGTGCATTTAAACCTCCTGAATCATTGTGCATGTGTGTGTGTGTAGTGGGGACACTTTCTGTCAATATAAACAATTTAATTTTAAATTATAATACACAATGTATGGGCCCAGTTAAGATACAGTGATTTATCAATGAAGATCTAATCATGAACGTAGAGAAAGGGTGCTCATATATTGTTTTATTGTCTAATCATTGCACTTGAAGATTACTCATAGTGTCCAGGCACCTTCTTTTCCTCTTCAGGACTAGGAGCCATCTCTCTGTGTATTTTACTGTTAAATGTGTCATCTCTTGCTAATGTTATATTTTCTACCTTGAGGAAAATGTAATGCTATCATTACTTGCAATGTCATAGCTCTTCAAAATCTACTTGCCTAAAAAAACATAGAACGACTTGCCTATTGCAGTTCCCTAATTTCACTTATTTAATGCAGGGCTTATTCACAATGCTGCATCATCCAACCATCATCCAACCTATTTATCATTCATAATGCCACCTGTGAATACTGGCTTCCATTGACTTGCTACTGGACCTCATTGATGCTGAGCACAAATGCAAGTCATACTGAGAGTATGCAGTACATGTGAATAATAAGTAGTTTTCTTGTCATATTAAACATATCATTCATATGAGTATGAACATAGAGAAATCCTTCAATTGTATCTTTTCTTGAGCTCTTTATTTACTGTTTTCCTGTATAGAATATGATCTTTTTAAATGTTTGTCTTATCCCTGCCTTTCACAAACTAACACCAGTTGGGAAGATAGGTAAGAGTCCCATGGAAGAGTAGGAAGAGTTGCCTTATTTGCGCAAGGATTGTCTGCTGTGTATTTGACATGACATAAGACTAACTGAAAAGAGCACTCCTCACAGTATTGATTAGAGGCAATAGAGAACACTAATAAAAAGAACCAGTTAGCATTGTAGAGAAGGCAAGTGTGGCTATTCCAACAATGCTGACAGATTTGTGACTTGGAGCCTACAGAGTGGGTGAGGTGATCACCTTGAATTCCTGTGGAAGAGGATGAACAGGGTAGCGGAATGTTTATTACCATTTCTCTCATCTTTGTCGCTATAAACCAGAGGAAACACTGCAGTCAAAATGCATACTGGTGAGAAAGACCCTTTACAACATGGGAGTCTTAAGCAAATTCAGGGGCTAGAGGTTGACAGTTGGGTAGGGGCCTGCACATGTAACCAGCAGGTGCTTTTGAAATAGGAAGATTTTAGACTACAATTTGGAAAGTATAGTTCTTTTAGAGTTTAATGTATTAGCTTAATGTATTACAATTTTCAAAATTTTCTTTCTATAAATTTTATTCACTTGAATTTCTCACTCAAAGTCAATTCATATTCAAAGTCCTGCACAATCATAATGGACAATGAAATTGATAAAATGTTTCCCCTTACATTTATAGGTTGTGTTACAATGAATAGAACATCTTGCTTTATTTTCCATTATTGAATGATTTTCTTAGATTATATTCCAAGGGAAACAATTTCTGGATCAAAAGACTTCAGCATCGTGTTGGATCTTGATCACTTTGTCATTTTTTAAATTTTGACTTCTCATAGCTGATTGATCCTGCAGATATAGGTGGACATAGAAGATGAGAGGGAACCTCAAATGGGAGAGACTGGGTCTGGAGGTCCACGTGTGTCCCAGGCTCATGATATTCTACCTAGATGGCACTGCTGGCCTCAGCCATTCCAAGGTACCAAAGCCAGACCTGGAAAATTTCACCAAAGCCAGACCAGGAAAATTTCAAGGAAGACATTTCATAATGTGAACTGCCTTTAGGCACAGGTCAGAAATGTATTGTCCTAGGTATAAAAATTCATTCCAGCTCACAAAATAACTCACTTTGGGAAATTAAGTATATTTTCTTCACTCTTTGAGCTATAGTTTTCTTAAATACAGGTAATGAAGAGTAAAATCTGTTTCTCACAATTGTTGGGAAAGTTAAAATGAAATAATGTATTTGAAAGCATCTTGTGTAGAGAATATTTTGTATATTCAAAATGTTAATTTGCTTTCTCCCTAAAGGATCAAATTCTTCACTTTTCAAAAGTTTTTTTGAAAGTTTTTTAATATATGAAAAATACCCCCAAGCAAAATTTTGAAGGTAAAAATTTGTGCCTCTGGCTTTCTCTATTTTATTCTCTTTGTCTATTATTTCACTGTGCCTTATGTTCTTTCTCCATTCTTCTCAAAATGTGTTCCTCAGGAATATGCTGAATTAGTTATTCACATACAAGTATGAATCCATATGACTATATAATTCATTTCCTAGTAATTTATTCTTTATGGTAAATAAGTATTTATTGAGTATTCCTTTACCAGATGTTAAGATAGATATTGAGTATCAAATGGTAACAGGGCCAGCTTCATGTGTTTGCATGACCTGTGCAGTCCTGTTCCCAGAAGTCAGTTTTGCTTGGTTCAATACTCTGCCATCTCCATCTTGAAATTCTTATAACTTTGAATAAGGGATTCATACTTTGTTTTCCACTGGACATCACAGATTTTATAGCCTGTCCTGAGTGCTGAATCCAAAAGTCACACTTCCTGTCCTCAATAAGTTTATGTGAAACATATGCATTTAAAATAATAGCCACCAAAAAATGTATAATGTGTTAGGTTCTAAGAAAAATGAAGTATTATATGAAATAGAATAAGAGAGATAACCTGATTAAGACCGGAACAGTTAGGTAAGACTTCTCTGAGGATATAAGCTGATGCTTAAAGAATGAGTAGGAGTCAGCTATGTCAGAAACTAAAAGAAGCAACATTTCAAAAGGCCTCAAGGCAGATAAAAGCTTGGCACAGCTGAGAAACTAAGAAGTGAGCCTGACATGAGGTTGGAATAGGAGGCAGGGACCAGATCATACAGATCTTTGTAGTCCAAAGCACCAATTTAATTTTTCTGCCACGTAGGGTAAAAACCTAGAGAAAACGTGTGTGTGTGTGTGTGTGTGTGCGCGCACATTCACATGCATTGATACTGAGAAGAATGAGTCTTGGTGACCCTCTAAAGTTACACTGGCTGTTGTCGTGGCCAAATCAGGAAGACCAGAAGGAAGATGTTGATGTTTTCTGTGAAAGATAATTCAGAAAAAGTAGAGTAGGTGTTTGGAAAGACAACATGAGACTTCTGCTTTGAAAGGAAGCACTTCGACCAATATTTTTGGGTATTTACTCCTAAAAACATGTGTGCTTCCAATTATTTTTGGAAAAGTTCAATGCAGGTCTTGCCCTTGACTATATGTACAGCATCCCCTGGGAACGTGATGTTCCGCTCCTTTATCTGGAATTCAAACACTGAGATAATGCACTGCTCCAGTCTTTATTTCTCTTCTCACTGGTCCATAGGAGGCAGAAGGGAACAAGATAGTATAGATGATGAAATGGTATAAGGAGAATGTGGAGAAATATGTCTCCACTCAGAAACTTAGTAGATATAAAATAAACATACTGAAACAAAAACAGCCAGAACTACTGATTAATGGCAGCAAATGTCATACTTAAGATGGTGTACAAACCTATATAAATTTACTAGTGCTTAACACATAGCCACTGTGTAACCTTGAGAAAGTTATTAACTCCCCTGAGCTTCAGCTTACATAAAAGTGAGTATAAAAATACCTTTCTGGATTCTTTGACTTTAGTAATATCACCACTGTCCCTTTCCCAAATTTTCCTTTTCTACTGCCTATTCCTTATCACTCAGCTCAGGAAGCCTTCCCTGGCAACCCCTGGTCTTCCTGCATCTTGCTTCGGTGCTATTCTTGCTTGCCCTGGCACAATTCTTGGTTTTCTTCTCCTACGGAGTATTATCTTACTCTTTTGAAATGGCTAGTTTCCTTGTCTGACTCCCTTTCAAGAATACGATTTCCTGAAAGCTAAAAGAACTTAATCTCTGTGCCCATAGTACCTTGGACAGTGCCAGGGTAGTTCTTAAGCAACTGTTGATGATTAATTGAATGAATGCATAGAAGTATTATGAAGTTTTTGTCAGATAATACATATATAAGTACCCAGGGCAGTGTTTTAATGGACAGCTCAAATTGAGAGTTTATATGGAATGAAAACTTTTTTTTAAGCTCTTTACTGCTTTAATTCTGTGGGAGGAGAATCATTGTAAATACAAAACAAAAAAGACATGTACCAATCTATGATGCTAAAGTCTGGCAGGAAAGCTCTATTCTTAGGAAGTAACATGATTTGCAAAAGCTAATATTTTGTGAATATGTCTTTTGTTAATTTCATCTCTTCTTTTCTGAGACTTCTATAAACATGTTCATCAGAAAACATACAGGAATTTCTCAGTCACTCTGAAAATAGATAAAGTTCATTGTTGTTTTACTAGCTTTTTGTTTGAAGAAAATATTAGGTGACAAAAATACTTCTAATTAAATTCAAAGCTATTATTTCTTGTAATGTTTTAGTATTTGCTTTATGAATATAGGGTAAGGCAATCTGTTTTAAATTATTTGACTTAAGATCAGGAGAGTGTGTTCTCTTCCTAGTTACGTCAATGATTTGTTCTGTAATAATGAGCAAACTGCTTTACCTCTCTGCTAATGTAAGATACTTTTATGCATGTCAGAAAATTTTGATGTGTTTCTCTCTCTCCCCACTTTCTCTTTTAGTTCTAAAATACTGAAAATCGAAGAAAGATGTAAGTGCTTATTCTAGCACACTTAGGCTTTTGTTCCAGCAATAACTATCTCAATTGGAAAAAAGTAATTTTTACTGCTTTCTACAAGTTTTTAAGAATTATATGCTTATAATCGTAAATAAATTCAAAAATACATTCAATAATAAGTACATTTAATAAGTTCCTATAATGTAGTTTAACAGATATTACCATACCATTGTAGGGCCATTAATAACCTAGTAATAACAGTTACTAACTATTTTACTGACAAGAATAATCAATGAATCAATGTCACATCAGAATTGCTAAATTTCAGAAAGTCTCATTACTCTGCAATCTTTTCTTTGGCGGGGTGACTGACCCGTTATTCTGTCCTATTTATTATAAGGCAGTGTAGTATGTGAAAAAAAATCAACTCAACATGGAAAGAAGGATCAGGATTTGATAGAACCCCAAACGGGCTGAATGCCACATTAAAAGGTAAGGCCAGAAAATTGTCAAGTGTTGAGAGCACAGTTCTATGCCATGTCTCCTTGTCTGCCAATACCTGAGGCCTCAGAGTCTGGTGAAAGAGCTGCCGCAGGCTTTCAATTCTATATACAATTTATAACAAACGTTTTCTCACAAGGCCAAATCCTAAACAGTCAATGTATCAGACTTTGCCTTTGCTTGTCTGGGAAAGAAAATAATGTTTCTACTTCCAATTTATAGAAACTTTATCTATTTTTCTTGGTTTGATGGCTGTAATTGTAACTGCATACCACATATGGAAACATTACCCTTATATGCAGATGTTTCATACACTGTTGTGAACCTTCCAGTACCACTGCCGTTACTGGGAATGTAGGCTGCTGGATAACTTCCACGTGGCATCCTTCAAGATGATGAAAGTGGTTAGGGGACCTCTTCAAAATCCAGTTGTCTATTTTCTACCACCGTTCTCTCCACACTTTTGGTTTAAATCAATTCAAGAGAAATTTTTCTTTTTCATCTTACACCTCTGTGATCTTCCTGGATAATTCTGGATGGTAAAGCAGTGCTGAATATGACATCGTTTCTCAGGCAGTTCTAGTATCTGATCCACCAGAAAAAATAAAAGCTGAAGAAACAGATGTGGAATCACATGTTCTCAGAACACTCCACAGTGAGATTGGTATCTTTCACCGAGGAAGTTTTTGTTTGTTTGTTTGTTTGTTTGTTTTTCATTTCAAGAAGAAATACTTTAAATGGCTTATTCTTCCTCAGTCAAACAAATAACTTTTTTTTTTTTTTTAAAGAGAGAACTCCATAAATACCTGATGCAGACTCTCTCTCCATTCTAAGGAATTTTTTTAGCAGCTGTCTCCCAGACACTGACTTATTTAATATTTGGGTGCATTCTCTCATGGTCTAGTTCCTTTAAATGAACAATGTGTTTGGATGATTGGCCTAACTAGTAACTTTGTTGTATTAATTTTCTCTTCGCTTTTTCTCCTTGGGCTCCATGCACTGCATTACACAAGAGAGTGGTGTCTCAACCTCATGTCATATCAGGCCTCAGTGCCTCCAGAAGTCTAGCAAACTGTAAGGAGAGATAAATCATTAGTAGATAGTGGAAATCATTAGTAGATAGTGGAAATAACTTCCTTGTAATGTCTCCACTGTCCCTTTTCCAAATATTCCTTTTCTACTGCCTATTCCTTATCACTCAGCTCAGGAAACCTTCCCTGGCAACTCCTGATCTTTCTGCATTCAATGCTATTATTAGTAGTATTGTGATAAATCATTAGTAGATAGTGGAAATAACTTCCTTGTCTCAGAAGTTGAATGATGAGTAACAGGCCCTCAAAAAAAAAAAAAAAAAAATCTCAGTGCTTGCACATTTGAGTCAATAATTTATATATTTTTAAATTTATTGCTTTCTGCCCTTTCTTTGTACTAAGGTATAATATACAGGAGCATTATCCTTTTCATAATACAATTCTCTGAGTTTTAACAATCACACACCCACCGCCATGATGAAGATAAAGAACAGCTCCATCCATCAGTCTCCAAAATTCTCTGGTGACCCTTTGCAGTCAGCTTTTTTCTCCACCCCAGATTCTGGCAATTACTGATCTATTTTCTGTTCCTACAGTTTTCACTTTGAAAAACTGTAGTAAAAATGTGTGAATACAGGATGTAGCTTTTTGGATCTGACTTCTTTTCCTTAGTGTAACACATTTGAGATTCATCCATGTTTTAGCAAGTATCTATGGTTAATTCCCTTTTATTGCTGAATAATATTGTACTTTATATTAGTACCATGATGTGTTTATCCAGTCTCTAGTTCAAGACATTAGAAATGTTTTAGTTTGGTGGTTAAAAATAATTTTGAACATTCACATACATTTTTGTGTGTAGACCCGATTTTCATTTCACTACCTAAGAGTGGAATTGCTTGGGTATATGTTTAGTGCATGCTTGTGTAAAAAACTGCCAAACTGTCTTCCAAAGTGGAAGTACCATTGTGCAGTCTCACTAGTAAGGTGTTAAAGTTCTAGGTGCTCTGCATAACCACCATCATTTGATATTGTGATTTGCTTTTAAAATTTTAGTCATTTGGATATGTGTCTGACATTATCTGCTTGTGATTTAACTTGCACTTTCCATCTATCTTTCTTTTTCTTTTTTTGGACAGTGTCTTACTCCATTGCCCAAGCTGGAGTGCAGTGGTGCAATCTCTGGCTCACTGCAACCTCTGCCTCCCGGCTTCAAGCGATTCTCATGCCTCAGCCTCATGAGAAACTGGGATTAAATTTGCACTTTTGTAATGACAAATTACATTAAGTATTGTTTCATGATTTCAAATTTTCATTTTGCAATAATGTGAGACTTACAGAAAATTTCTAAAATCTTTTAAAGAATAAACATATACTCTTCACCCAGATTTTCCAATTATTAATAATATACTGTAATTGTTTCATCATATTCTCTCTCTTACGCATGTTACTTTTTTATACATATATTCATATATAAGTATACCAATATTGATAATATACATACACCTACTATTTTTTCTCAATTTTTGAGAGCAACTTATATGCATGAACACCCTTAACCCCTAAAATTTTCCAAGTATATTTATTAAAAATAAAATAATTGTCTCACATATCCATGATACAGTCAAAAACTTAAAATTGATACCATAGGCCTTATTCAAATTTCAGCAATTATTCCAATAATATTCTGTGTTTATGCATGTATGTCGGGTTTATGTCTGTACATTTTTGTCTTTGTCTAATATTTAATCTTGGATCACACATTGCAATTAGCTAGCACAAATCTTTAATCTCCTTTAATCTGAAATAAATTTTTTTTTTTATGACTGATATTTTTGAAGAGTACAGGATACTTATTTTGTAGAATGACCCTAAATTTGTGTTTGTCTGATGTTTCCTTATGTTGGCTGTTGATTACACTTTTTTTGGCAGGAAAGTCACAGAAATGACTTGTTCTTCTTAGTGCATTATAGTAGCACATCCACTATTGATTTGTCTCATTTCTTGTAATATTAACTTTGATCATTTAAGGTGGCATTAGATTTCTCCACTATAATGTTACATTTTTCTCTTTGAAATTAATAGGTACCTTAGAGGGAGATACTGAGACTATATAAATATACTGTTACCCCTCAAACTTTAATTTACCAGTTTTAACATCCAGTGATGATTTATGATGAAATCAGTTATTACTATTATGGCTGCTAATTGATCATTTCTAATTCCATCATTCTTTCCTCAGCAGTTGGCATTCTACTACAAATAAATCCCTTCTTTCTCATTTATTTATTCATTCATTTATATTAGTTTGTGCAATTGCATTTTTATTCTATTCCACTGATTAAAAACTGAGATTTTCGATGCTCAGATAACCCCAGATTGGTTCATTGGAGCTCCTTCAATCTGATATCTGTGTTTTTTGAATGCGTCTCAAACATACTTTGAAAATCTTTTCTTTTTCTACAGTAAAATGAACCAGACTCATCTCATACTTTTTCAATTTCAGCCCTAGAATTAGCTATTTCTTCAGGAGAATTGTTTCTGTCAGTGTTTTCTAAATTAATTTATTGAGTGGAAATTTTAAATTAGAAACCACATTTTGGTTGTGATGGGCCCATTTTTATTGCAATGTCCTTGTTCCCAGTTTCTCTCAACAAATAGAGATAGGGCATATGTATATACTACACACATATTTCCAGGAATCTCTCTATGTGTCTTATCTACTTAAAATATGTATCTGTATCTGCTTATTTATGCAGATTCATTTTAGTCTTCCCCCTTGCAGATTGTACCTGCTTCTTCCAGCAGTGAGAGACATTCAACTAGACTTACTACGAAATAATTATGTATTTGCTGAATCCTAGTATATACAGAAAGTGGTTGCAGAATTGCTTACATACACATGCCACTGAAATAAATAGCTCTACTAACTAGAGTTCGTGTCTATTTTATTTATTTATTTACAGCTTTTTGCCTTCAGGCTTAGGGTATAATATCAAAATATTGGGTTCATAAAAGTAATAATTTTTCTTTCTTTTTTTCTCTTTTACCTCCTTCAATGTGGTTAGTATTGCTTTCAAATAAATTAGGTTCATTTGTTTATGTTTGCATGCCATTTAAAAATTTCCCTCATCATTGTTGATTCTGTTATGTATTTGATTATGTGAAACTTCAGCATAATTTCAACAGTCAGAACTGTACAATGAGTTATACTCAGAGAAATCTCGCTCACTGCCCCATACCCCTTACCCTTCTCATCCTGTTTCTAACATACTTCCTGTGAGTACCTAATCTCTTTAGTTTCTGATTCATTCTTCCTATATTTATTTTTGGCATAAATAAGCAGATACATGAAGAAGTCCTTTTAATTGCATATTTAATATTATATCTTCATATCTTTCTTCTCCACAGGCTTGTGATGCTATAGAACAAATATGAGATTTTATTCATACATAAATTTCACTATGACTTATATATAACATGCCTGAAATATAAGATTTTATTTAATATAGAATTAATGCATAAAATAAGCAAATTAAAAATATAACAGCATATATGTATTATAATGCTATAATTTATTATTATAGATAATAAATATGCTATATATAATATATAATATACCTGCTACATAGATTCACTTAATATGTTTACATTTTTTTAAAAGTACATATACATGCATCTACACAGAGTTCATAAGTATAAGTACCATTTCTTGTCAGGTAGTGGTGTTGGTGAAGTCATTAACCAGAAATGGCCGAGCTTATGATTACCTTAGCTTATTTGTATCTTTCCTCTCATTTATTTCATTGATTCTGCATGATTTTCTAACCTACTTTGTTTTACATCGGAAGTGATTGACATTAGAGCTTATATATATTAATTGTGGAGTGATTCTAGACTTACTGACTGCCATTTTTCGACATCGCTCTAAAGTTGAGAGGACATATATATCAATTAGATTTGTATTTCTATTGTACTTTTGTTCTGTTCTCATTTGGAATTGCACTCATCTGAAAAATGCACAATATTCAGGAGAGACTAATTTCTGTACATTTCTTTGATGCCAGGCTTTGATAGCCTTCTGCAAAATGCCTATTTTGGGGCGGAGTGGAATGGACAGAGAATGAACTGACAACTTGACAGAGCTTTAGACTTTTTGATCAGACTTTATTTCTCAAGGATATTTTAAAGCTTCTGTGGGCCTTTAAAATGATTAAACTGAGGCTCAGACAGGAAGTAAATTTCTTGTGGTATGTTTGTCTTTGTCTGCTAATTGCCCTTAACTGTAGACTTAAAAATGGCATGCATTATGGCATCTAAATAGGAAACAAGAAGAGGACAGAGCAAGAAAAAAAGAGATAGGGTCGAGCTGATGGTAAGTACTGGGAAAGCATCTGCTATGTTATTGCACTATGCTGTGTTACACTGTCACCAATTTGTACATACTGCTCCCTTAACCCAGATTGTTTTCTTCCTGCAGCTGCCTGAGAAATTGTATGTCCCCCAAATTTACAAAGACATCATCTACCATCTGAAGCTGTCTCAGATTCATTCAAAATAGAAAATAATAGCTCCTTTGATAACCTATCAAACAACAACTATTACTCTCCTCTTTTCTGAGATGTGGATAGTGTTACTCAGAAAAGTTTATGTTAGATTTGTTCAGTCTACAAAATTATATAATGGCTTAGCTAGGGTAACATGGTCACCACTATAATTTCACTTTTCTGACTTCACTGCACCAACTAGGACGATTTTATTACTGCACGACTCACATTATATTTCAATTGTGTGATTTTTACTTCCAACTCCTGTGCTATTCTATAGTCTCTTAGATAGTCAGAAACTTCAGTGGTCCCCAACATTTTTGGCACCAGGGATCAGTTTTATGGAAGACAATTTTTCCATAGACTGAGGTGGGGAGATAGTTTGGTGATGAAACTGTCTGACCTCAGATCATCAGGTATTAGTTAGATTCTCATAAGGAGTGTGCAGCCTAGATCCCTTGCATGGACAGTTCACAATAGGATTCGTGCTCCTATGGGGATCTAAAGCCCTGGCTGATCTGACGGGAGGCAGAGGTCAGGCCATAAGGTTTGCTGGCTACTCACCTCCTGTTGTGCTGGTTCTTAACAGGTCAGGGACCATCAGAGGCCATGGGAGTTGCGGACTCCTGACAACTGTGTTTCATTTGCCTCTGTAGCCAGCTAGCACACTATCTGACACATAGTTGATTTTAATAACTTTTAAAAATGAACAATGTTTCTGAAACTCCCAGAAATCTGAGGTGTGCAGAAGAAGGGTTTTAGAAACCATTGTTTTCCTGTTTAGTATGTTATTTTTATGTTAGATATACTTGTTTTTCTTTCATTCATTTCTTCAAGTGCCATGAGAAAACTTACAGAGATATCAGGAACTCTACACAAGTCTGTTCAACTCTTTTTTTTTTTTTTTTTAATTATACTTTAAGTTCTAGGGTACATGTGCACAACATGCAGGTTTGTTACATATGTATACCTGTGCCATGTTGGTGTGCTGCACCCATTAACTCGTCATTTACATTAGATATATCTCCTAATGCTGTCCCTTCAACTCTTAATTGGCTTCCTGGGTTTGAATACGTGGGAGCAACACCTTCATTATCTCTGCCAATCATATTCACACCACATAAAGATCCTAAGTTTATTTTTTAGACTGAAGGAGAGCACGTTTTGCTCTCTGAGGTGTGTGTGTGCACTTCTGCGTGTGCGTGTGTGACCGTGTATGTGTGTGAAACTGACTATGGAGTGCTGATCATCGCTCTTTGCATCTGATCTCTTACCTGCTGTGCAAAACTTAGGAACAGCTTGATGGGTCCAGTCACCAACGACATGCCCTCATTAATTATAGTAATTTTGTGGATTACAAGATGCCCCATGATTTCACATAATTTATTTTGGGGAAATTCAGTGCACATCTTCTTGGTTAATTTGGACATGAAGACCCCATAACTCATAGGAACTTTTTCATGAGGAGTGGGACAACGAAAAAGCAGGTAGTAAGAAGTAGGCTGATACAGTGAAAAGAGTACTGGCATGTGAGTGTTTACTCACTGGGTAATCTTGGCCAAGTGTTTCAACCCATCCTTGTATCAGAATTCTCATTTCTAAAGTAGATATAATTATATCTACCTTTCCTTCCCCTCAGCGATGATGTAAATTTCAAATAAAGTAATATACAGCAATTTATCTATTCATTCATTATTTCGTTCATACGGTACACATGTATTGAACACTTGCTAAGTTCTGAGGTTACTAAAATTCACTTCAAAAGCTCCTGATCACAAAGAGAGGGAGAAAAAAAAAGTCACAGTAATATAACAACAGTTCGTATCGTCATCTGTGTAAGAGCACTCTTAATTTAAGTGACAAAGAAATATAAATTGCCCCTTCAATTTGGGGAACAAAATGACATCACCATTCATTTGGTACTATAAGCTGGGAACTTGAGGGTCATCTGACTCTCCCCTTTTTCTAATCATCCACTTTGTAAAACTAGGGAGTCCTATTGATTCTTCCTCTTTAATATTTTAAAAAATATATTTATCTTTATCCTCCTTCTACACTACTGATGATACCTCTCACCTGGATTACTACAAAATTCTCTTCCCTGACCAACCTGTTTTTTGTCTATTCCCACTAATTCATTTTCCTTGTGAAGCCCGGATGATCTTTCTAGAAACAAATATGATTTTGTCACTTCCCTGCTAAAATCCTTCAAAAAGCTTTACTTTAGTTTTAGAGTAAAATCTAAGCTTCTTAACAGGGATTAAAATCTTTTTTACGATCTATTGTCTGCCTTCTCTCAAAGTACTCAATATTTTTCCAGGTATTTTCATGGCTATTTTCTTCAAATAATATGCAAACTTTCTGAAGGATCACACTTGTATTTTAATTGTTGTATTTCCAGTAGTTAGAATGGTTCTTGTCCTGTTGTGGCATTCAATTAATCCTCGTTGCACGAATGGATCTCCCTCTATTTTTTTTTCCCAGAAGTATTCCTAAGGTATGCTGAACTAAAGTGATTTCCTGGGCTACTGCCACCATTTCTATCTCTGCTGATGACTGGAATTCAACCTATAAAAGGAATAACATTATTCAATTATATTTTATTTTTAAATACCTGATACTCTTAGGTAGTTAATCTACATATCACTATCATACTAACAGCAAAGCAGACATGATTTGTATTTTTATATATCTCACATGATAGTGAAGAGCTTAAAGAATATTAATTTATAAAAATGAATTAAAATTCAGGTGCTCCAAAATGTTAAGGCATTGTTGAATTATTGTTACTGATTTTTACTGCATACTTTTCTCATGACATATGTTAGAAATGTGGCTAAAATGCGACTTATGAAATTTGTTCATGTAGTTATCACTGTTGATTTTACACTACTATTTGTCAATTTTCTCTCTTCATTCTGATTATTGTAAATCCCCTGTTCCTCCTTTAATATATGTAAAAATATGCATTGCTAACCTAACCAAGAACATGATGAGTCAGGACATACAATAACATATTGATTATTTTAAGCAGTTGCTGTGTAATGTATTTTACAAATTAATAGTACCTATCACCACATGCTAAGCCAGCTGCCCTATGCCAACAAAGATCAAGTTAAGACAATTTAGTAAAATGATTAAACTGCTGAAATATACAAGGACAATATTACTAAACTGTTATTCAGCTGGCATTAAAAGAGCTGCAGCTCTTTTCAATGTTCTGGCATTGAAACTTTCTGGCAGTCAGTCATTGTAAATCATTCCAAGTGCTTAAGCATTCCTTTTACTAACAGGGGAATACACATGAGGGGATCTTTTACATTTTCCTTCAATTTTTCTGCTTTTTAAAGTCAATACCTCTTCTAAGGATCTTTTCATGGTAGCTTTCTTCCTTTTGTAACCTTGTCACTTAAGGCTAGCTTAGAAGCCTTTCTCTGTCCCTTCATTTACCGTGTGCTTTTTGTAATTATAAGACATGCTGTATGTACTGAAATTGTTTAGTTGTCAGTCTTTATCACTAAAATATGAATTCATTGAGGGTAGAAAATACACGTTTTTTCAATTTTGATTATTCATGAATAGTATATTTGAGATGTTCAATAAAAGTCATTGTAAGATTTGGAGAATGGGGATTGATATAGAAACAGATTATTAGTAAAAGTATACTACAAAAATCAAAACAAAACACATCGAATTTCTGCTTCATAGCAAAATTATTTGACATGTAAATGATGCATAGATTATAAAAGTCAGTACAATTCAGAGTTAATTATCTTTCTAAATTGACACTAATACTTTCAAGAAGATATTTACATTTTGTGGTATACTGGTGGTTTTGTCAATAAGATATCAATAGACAAAAACAGATGTTTTTTAGACTTCATAGTAAACTTCAAGTAAAAGTATTGATTTGTCTGCAAATTGAATTAAAAGGTATAGCTGAAGTTAGACACCATGTCAACACAACAATTTAATACAAAAAGTAGGGGGATTCTATCAGTTATCAGTACGAGCAGAGGCTACAGATTCTCACAGATCTGGATTATAACTCAGAAAATGAGACATCTGATTTTGAATCCCAATTCTGCCACCTACTCACTGTGCAACCTGGAGGAAATAAATTAATCTTACTGAAGTGATGATAATAATAATTTACAGGACAGTTTGCAGATAAGAATACTTAACAACAAGAAAACTAATATGTAACATGTATTATGATCTTACAATTTGTCAGAACCTGAGCATAGTGTCTTACATACTTGATTCTTCACAACAGCCCCATGATTGATATTAATTAGGTTTTATAGAGTTTAAAAAATAGATATTCACAATGATTAACAGACTTAACTGGATGTACACAGCAAGTAAGAAGTAGAATCAGGTTGGGAGCCTAGGGCCAAGTGACTTCACAACCAGTAGCTCTAACCAACGTATGATGTGGTTAAACCATATTGTAGACTTTCAATAAATGATAACCAATATAATAAACATACATTTGCATCTGCTGAGCAAGAAATAGGGACCATCTGATTTTTTCATTATCCATAACCTACTACTTATGACTTTTGAGTAAAAATTCATATTCCTATTGAAATTGACATCATTAATTGGTTAAATTCATGGTTAAACAATGGTATAAAAATCATTGGGCTGAAATCAGAGATTATGGGGGTTTAGATTGGTCCTATCAAAAACACTAAAACTCTTGATGAGAGCATATACTCAGAACCCAAAATATCAAAGTAGAAAACACCTTGCATTGAAATGTGTAATTCACCAGTTTGGGAGTATTTATTTATGTTTGAATGTTTGGAAGCGGAACCCCATTTGCCCTTTCTTTCAAAAACATTTTACATGCTAAAACATAAACCATTTTTTGTTTATAGAATTCAGAAATCTGATGGCACCTGCCCAATTACTCAAGGTGAATGACCTTGAAATAGATCAATGTCCAATGAGTTATTAAAAATTGAGCAATGATTGGTGGAAGCAAGAGAAAATATAATTGACACTCAAGATGTCTGAATTATAAACACAATTGTATTGACTCAACACAGTTCCCTAAGTCCCTGGGAAGGTTGATAAAGGATATAATTTAAGATTGTGGTAAGCCTATAAAGACGTGCAAGCCTGTGAGTTTGATGACTCTTAGAGACATTCTGGAGTGCGTTCAAGAAGTTTGCATTTTTGTACTTGAGTGATTCAGAAACTCTAAAATCAGTAATGAAATTGAAGAAGAACAGGACTTTCAAATAAGCTGCATTATGGCCTGTCATTTTTTACTGGTTGAATTCAGCTCTAGCAGCATGGATAAACATAATGAGCAATAGTCTAAGAGGAGCTACTAGTTGAATTTCATGATCTACTAATAAGTATATGACCTAGGTTAAGTGACTACTTTTATTGGTACTATTGTCATTTTTGAAAAATAAAGATATTGTTTGGATCATCTTTAAGATCTTACAGCAGCAAAACCTGAAACTCTCAGAATTCTAGTAGGAATGCTAGAGACAAACTTCTAATTCCTGTTTCCAGAGAAAGTACATTTTATGGTGCCCAGTATAGGATTGAGCTCAGTGTTAAGTAGACCTTCTTAACAAAGACCACTTTTTAAAACTTAGGAACAATTTACAGATAAATTGTTTAGCTAAGCGTATTGTACAAAAGGGGCATCTTCATGACAGGAAAGGCATAATGAAGCCAAAGGCAAATTGAGCCAGGTAAATGGTGAATTAAGTCAGTTAATTATATATGACATTGTGGCTCAGTGTGGATACTGTCTAAACAATTGATTGAAATAGAGAATTAGATGGCTTTATATCTCACTGTTAGTCTCGGTGAAACCAAACATGTGAGCTAGTTATTATTACACCACTTTATAAACGAGGAAACTCAAAGGGCAAAGACGCTTAGCTATATTTATGCAGCTAGTAAGTCCTGAGACAAAAACTCAGAGTCTTCTGAAGCCAACTTCAGCATGTTTTTCCAATATACTATGCTGCACCACCGTCATACTATTTCTATTATCGTTTAAATATTTAAGGAGCTTCCTGGCACATTCTCACCACTTTCAGACTTAATGACTCATTGGGAACCACTCAGTTCACTGAAGTACAAATAAAACCATTCCTTACAGTTACTTTATAATCTAAGGAGAATCTTTAGAATAATATTTCCTACATCTAGTTTTCTGGTTGGTATGCAATAAAGAGATAAATAGAATTATAGGAAGTAATTTGAACTTTGAGGACGAGGGGACAAAATAAGGTACATACACCTATAAGTACAAAACACAAGGAAACATAAAAAGTTAGTCTACAACTCCATTCTTTGGCACACTGAAAAAATTTGCACAGACCTTTGGGTTTCCCATACTTAATAAAACTTCAAGATATCCTCCTCACTTCCTGAATAGTTAGTTAAATAGGATAACATTTGTGGAGTTAGATGGACATCAATTTAAATTCTGGTTTAGATATTGTAGATGTAATTGAATGTCAAAAACTCTGAGTACTGGATCCAATATCTGTTGGCTTTATGACGTTGGACATTTCCCTTAATCTCTTATTTGCAAAGCGAAGGGATAATATCTACTTTGAATGGGTATTGAGTGCATTGCACAAGGAAAAGTCTTTGTATATACTATCAAAAATATTTAACCTCACTGAGGGGTGGCTTTTTTTTTAATCTGTAAAATAACAGTGATTACTATGTAATGGGCAATCATGAATATAATAAAAGATAATCAACACAGAACACCTGACAAAGATCTCCAATTAGGATCATTATTAGCATTGTCTTAATTGGTAGTTCCTAACCAAGGGTGTGTATCAAAAACTCACCTGTACTGATGGACCACCTGCCTGAATGATAGCCTGATCACAGACTCAGGATCTCTGTGAGAATGTGTTCAGGGTAGATATATATACACACACACATACACATATATATATTTATATACACATACATATATATATTTATATATATTTTTCAAAGATAAATACGTAATTATCACCATAGGTCTGGTTAAAAGCAAGTGGCCTAATTTTCTGGATCATACCATTTTTATCTTCTTTCCCCCCTCCTACATGCACTCATTTTAGATTAGAGATTATGCCAATATGGTCCTGAAATACTTACACCCCACTGAACTTGAGCAATATAGCCGCCTGTAATGTCTATAATTAGTACAAAGAACACTTAGGTTTATTTAAAATTTGGGAAGCCCTTACATTTTATATCCATGAATCTTTGTTAAGTTTAAGCACGTATTATTTTATTATATTTTAAACTATTGTTTCTATTGTAATTAGTCTGCTTTCTACCATAGAATTAGTAATAAATCTTACATTGGATTTCAATTTTCAGTGTTTCAAATTATTCTCTTATTATCTTTGTGTTTTAATATTTAACTCAGAAACTTATTAAATTTGTCCTCTACATTCTGATGTAATTCCCCACTAAGTTTCCTTTGCTATTTACTAGCTTTAATGCCATTTTTTATTTTATTATTTGATTTTGACTTTTAAAAACTTTTTCATTCATCTTTTTCATCTCATTCTTCTTTCTTTTCATCTTAAATTGTTGAATTTTCTCCTAAGCCTCTTATTTCATTATGGATTTCTATGTGTTTCTCTAGTTGTATTCCAGAATTTACAATGGCTTGCTTTCCCTTCCTAACCTGTAAGGTAATATTTAATTTTGCCTTATTTCTCCATTTTTCCCATTAATTTCATATTATTCAAGAAAAAACAAGTACTTATAATCCCCAGCGAAATCTCTATGGATCTGGGTTTGGTAGACTATAAATTGTGTAGATTGCCCTTACCTTATTTTTGTGCTGATCAAATCTCATTTTCTCAAGTAGACAGATGAGTATTAGGCTACTGTTTACTTAAATTGTATGCATGCTCATTTGAGGTATTTTTTCCCTTACCAGTCAAGTATTCTAGAGGAATTTCATATACTGGTCAAACTCCACCATTTTGCCTCTTAGTGTGCATGCTTGAGCCCACTTGCCAAACTCCGGAGATCTTACTGGGAAGGTGCTGACCACCAACTTCAGGTTTTTTCTATCTATTGGGAGACTGCTTTCCCTGGTGCCCACTGTGACCATTATTATTTTATAGAGACAGTTTAATAATTGCCTGACAATTACCTGATGGTTGCCTGACATTTTTGGGGCAGGGAGACTCTCCTTCCCTGCTTTCCTTGATTATGTCTGCCTAGCTACCTACTCTAACACAACCTCCAGGAGGTAGCCTTTCCCTGCCTTAGTTTACTTTCTATATAATTAGAAAAATAAGTCACTATCTCATAGTGTTGGCAGGATTGAGTGAATTATGTAAAGCACATAGTAAGTCTTATTTAAATGTTTATTATTTTCCTTAACAACAAGAAATGCTTTTCTATACCATGCAGAGGTAAAAAGTACCAATGAGCTCATTGGTCCTTTCTCTTGTAAAACAAATGTTTTCCACTTCCATAGAATTTTGCAAGTTGCAAAGCACTAGCAGAAAATATTAAAATCATGCACCTTGGTGTGAGTTAGTTTTATAATTTTGTCTAGGCTCTGTCACTTAGAATTGTGTGATACTGAGCAAGTCTCTTAGCCCACGACTTAGCCTCCTTATCTCCAAAAATGGTTTTGATAATAATATCTACTCCATAGAACTGCTAGGAAGATTAAAGTTTAATAGAAATTAACTGAGTGTGAACAGTACTGACTCATCAAAACTTATAATAATAACATGAATAATAAAAAAATCCAAGATAAGATTAAATAAAGTGAGCTACTTAAAAAAATGTGAGCTAAATAGTATTGCTATTTCAGTTTATTTTTCTAAAAGTAAAGCTATACATCATCCCTAATTTTTCCATCATTTTCTAGTTAAAGTCCTGTTGAAACAGTGTGGTCATAGGAGAATAAAAATTTCCAGGCAGCAGTTTCACATGACTAGCAAAAAGAAACTTTGAAAAGCTGCAGAAGATAGGGGCTGAGAAGACCCTCAGAAACATGGTATGGACCAAGCTGGTTAAGAACTACTGGACCACATAGTACTGGATTTGACTTTGTTTTTATCTTGGACCCCTTTTTATGGTCATTAACATATTAATCACACACCTACCGGTGCCATGACAGTTCCAAGAACAGTCATATTTGGTGTAAAAATGGGTGGCATCACAGTTCTGAGAAATCTCCACCTTTTCCCAGGAGTCTTCATGAATATTCCACCCCTTAGTTAAAGAAACCCGTGAAAGTAGCAGCCCCAAATTCCCTTGCATGTGACTTTCTTTTGAGTACACCCACACTCCCCTTTCTTGAGTGAGTACTTTTCACTTTGCAATAAATCTCCTTACTTTCACTATTTTCTGTCTCATTTTTGAACTTCTTCTCACTACAGTGTCAATGTCCTACTGGCATTTGGAGACCTCTCCCAGCCCACCAGTATCAGAGTAAAGTGATTTGCTTAAAATTAGAAATGGAGGATTATAGTAGATACTGAATTCCTCTTTTTTGCATATTAAGTAAAACTCTCTCTGCTACCTCTTGGGTTTAATAAAAATAAGTATAATGTGACCTGAGGACCTGAGAAGTAGTTTTGAAGACAAACACATTTTCCAAAGCTGCATAAAATTGCTGGAAAAAGTCAAGAACTTTATTTTCTTTAAGGTCATTCTGATGCTACTTTGAAATAAAATTAGCCTTTGGTAGAAACTTTATAAGGCATTACACCTGAAAAGTATCCTTTTATTTTCTCAACAATAATGAAAAGTAGGCATGACATCCTCATTTATGATATTTCCCATTATAAAGATGAAGAAACTGAGGCTCAGAAAAGCTGACTAACTCGTCTTTGGTCATACTGTTAACAATCGGGTCAGATCTACCTCATTCCAAATCCCAGACTGTTTCCACCACTTCACACTGATGCAAGATTAAAAATAAATCTGGTTTTTTCCCCCTGCTAGGTCTAGCTAAAAAATCACTGAGAAATGGTTTCCAAGTGCTGCTTCTTTTTCTCCCTAAAAAAGGATTCTGAGGGATATAATAGTTTGAAACCCCTTTGTCACTTAACATTTCAAATACACTAACAGATGGCTTCTCCCAGCTCTAGGCAGATGATGGTTCAGAAATAAGTGGTGTTAGGAGATTTCTTAGGAACGCGCAGGGACAAGAAAGACAGCTGTCACAAAATATCTTAATTACAGCATTTACAAAGTTCTAATTAATGTAATGGTACTTTTATGATTATATTAATGTTATGACCATCAGGGCGTTTGTTGCTGAACTCATTTGGCAAGATAATTTGGAAGTCATTGCATATTTTAAGGATAACAACTGTTTTATGAGCTTCAGGATCTCTTGCTTTACAGTAGAAATTTTTTAAAAACCAAAAAGTACTTTATACCTAATAATGAAACAAAATGTATTCTTGAAGCATGCATTTTGCTGATAAATAAAAATTAAAAATGTTAGAAATCTAGAAACTACACAATGAAAAACTATAGAACATATTGGATAAGGTACAGTGCCTTTAGATTCTGATTTGCCTGTGTAAATGTTAGCATATATTAGCCATATGATTCTGGACAAGTCATTTCATCATTCCTGGGCTTGATTCTTTTTCAATCAAAAGGAAATAAGAACAATAACATCTACTTATTTGGTTTTACCAGGAAAATTTAGGTTGTACCTAAATAACTTGTAGGTTGTCGTTTTTGTTGTTGTATAAGAAACTGTAAATTCTAATCTATCTGAATCCCTCAGTGGAAGCTAGATAAAACTAAAATGGAAGTTTTGAATTTCAAATGCCTCATTTATTCACACAAATAAGTAAATTAGAAGTTTTCTTTTAAAATTTTTTATTGTTTTGTTTTTCTGCTACTTGAAGTAGAATGTGCTTCAAGTAAGAAGTGAGAAGAGTCTTGGATTAGACAGAATTGAGTTTGAATATTGCTTCTGACACACAGTTATGTGATCCAGGTCATGTTCCTTATCCTTTCTGGGCAATGGTTACTTTAAATAAAAATTGTTTGGATAATACCACCAAATCCACAGTATTATTGTGAAAACAAATGAAATAGCATGTGTTAAGGCATCTATACATAGTGTCTGATATATACCCCATTCCCATCATGTTTTCTTTTTGCTTATTTTAGTAAAGCTGTGATTATTAGCTTTTAAATTGAAGATAGCAGTATAGGCCTCATTAATTTTAAACACTGGGGCATGATAAAGCTTTTTAATTTTTATTTGTAAATAAATGATTATTTGTACAATTATTTGTATCATATCTCTTCTAGTAGATTTTAAGTTTCATGACAGGAAAACCATAACTCATTTACTCAAATATTCAAAAATGTCTGAATGAATCAAGGAATTCTACTTTGAGTTATATCTTAAAATCAATTCGAACATTTTGGAACACTGTACTGGGCAATATACATTTAGCAATAAAACATTTCAACTGAATTCACCATGAATTTCAGGACAATTACTAGGCCTTTTTTATTGCTAGTTAAATACACTAGCCATCTCTTTTGATAAGCCCCACCAGCATAGCCCTCTCCCAATATTTTCTATCCTATTACCCTGCTTAGTTTTTCCACAGACAAATTGTAGTCTGAGCTTTTCATTTTTGGTTATATTATCTATGCCCTTATGTCTCTCATTAAAGCTGTGAAATTTGTCTGTGTAGTTTAATATTGTATCCTAAATTTTTAACCTGGTGCCCAGCACACAGGAGGCCAAGAAGTGACCCATACATATTATTTTTATGTCAGTCCCAGGCAAGTTAGCCATTCTTTGTTACCATGTCATACCGGTTTCTTGACTATAAAATAATTAGGTGATTCAGCAAGAGGAAATACCACTCACAAAAGTACAGTTTGGAGTAACATAGATATACTAACAAACCAGAATAATGCTTACTAACTCAAATTATTTTAATGCTTATAGATTATGCCATAAAATGGGTTAAGCCAGATTGAAGAAGCTTATTATATAGTCAAACAATATCATTTTAGAGACCCAAAATTGTACATGTTAAATAAAACGGGAACTGGAAAGTAATAAGACACATTTTATTCAAAACTATAGTAACAGAAGAAAAGAGACCTCCCTATATAAGACCGAAATCAGTTTTAAATACAGCAAGGACAAGTGGGTATTTATAGCCAAGGAGTTGATTTGAGAGGTGGAGGAGTTTGGTAGATGGAAAATTACTAAGAGGAAACATCAGTGATAGGAGGAAGTCTTGCTAAACTGACCTCACTCGAGGTTCTTCCTGAAGGCAGGCCAGGGTGATAAAATATCAAGGGTGGGGATTCCCAATAAACTGACTTAACAAGAGTCTTACTAGAACTGGGCTATACGAGCCCGAGAACAAGGCCCAAGGAAGAAGCCTAGTTGTGAAAAGGGCATAGATGGGCCTGTCTAAAGTTTGTTCAAGGAGAGGGCCTTTGTTATGCCATGCACTTGGCAGACCAAATAAAATTCAATTATTAGATAGCCTAAATCCATGAATTCAATTCTATTTTTTTCCAGGAGGCATTTACTGAGCATCCGCAGATGACAGACAATGTGATGAGTGCTGGAGATAGAAAGGAGAATAGATATAATTTTGACCTTCACAGATGCTCAATATCTGGCATTTTTCTATAAACCGGGACAGAAAATCATCTGCTTTTAACGCACAGATTGGGAAAATATGGAGTGAGAAAGGAGCATTCAGGAAGACTCATGAAATGGATAATGCTTGAACTGAGCTAGAAGAATGCAAAGGAAATGGTGAGGATAATAACCTAGGTGTTGGCGTGGTTGTGGGTTGAGATTTCCAGGTACAGTTAACACCATATGCAAAGGCATGGGGCTGTCAAAGAATTGGGCCAATTGAGGAAACTAAATGCTATTGTAACATTCAAGAGCTTCTGAGAAGTGGCAGGAGATGAAGCTGGGAAATTAAGAGAGGACTCCTGAAAGGCTCTGGGTCTCATTCTAATGAGATAGGCCTTTATGTCAATAAAAGTAACTAAAGGATTTTAAGTAGGAAAGTTTTATGACAGGAGTTTATTGTTACTATTTTTGTTTTTAGAAAAGTCACTCTTCTGGCTTGATGTGAATGGGAAACTCAAGATGAATTAGGAATATACTATAGAGTTCAGAAAAGAGATAGTGTTGACAGAAACTAAGGCAAAGGTGGAGGGAAGGAAATGAAAGGGTTCATAAAGTAGAGGAGTGTGGTTGACAGGATTTGATTACTGATAGGAAGAAAAACAATGTAAAAGAGGAATAAAATATTAAGCTTGCCTGTAAGGAACAACTATTTTTTCTAGATGGAAAATCGGAAAAGTCGACACTGGGGTTTTATTGGAGCCAACCTGAGAAGGATATATAAGGTCTCAATAATCAGTATGGTGACAAATACTAACCTTTAGATAAAGGGGGCTTGCCTGTGCTAAGGCCCCTATTTGACCATGCACATGCAAGAAAGAATAATGTGAAATATTGTTCGTATAGCTCAGTCAAACACACCAATCAGTTTACAACATTCACAATGGATTATTTTATTCATCTAGAATTTTCTGTTAAACCACTTGCCTGTATTGATGGGTTGCTATGAAATACTTACTTTTGTTCAATAATATTCCATGATAAATGAGGAAATTAGGACAGGTCCTGTTACTCCATAGTATTTTAATTACTTCATGTCAAATGTTGAAAAATTAGCATGCATTATAAGTGGTAATATACCACTGGTATCATTAAGTAAGCTTGCAGCCTCATTTGTCTAACAGACATGGCCAAATTATTGAAGGGTGCTGAACTTCGACAGAGCCAGGTGGCTTGAAGACAAATGAAGCTGAGAACATTGGCACCCGTAGTATCTCTTTCTTTCTGGAAAGAAAAGAAAGAAATTGTACAGGTTATCCTCTTTTAATGCTCTCTGATTCATCTTCTGTCCTCTCTGTCCCTTTCTTTTCTGCCGTATGTTTTGAGGGGTTGACTTATAGAACTGCATCACCTATACCTCCCTGTCTTCTGGTTTCAGATCAGATTCACCCAACAGGACTCCAGCAAATTTTCAGAAGACATTAGGAAACAAATGTCAGAGCCTCCTTGCTTGAATCGGTACCACAGTTCCAGCAGTGCTAAATGACTTCATAACTGTTCCTCTTGTTGGCCATCTCCTCCTGTATGGCAGCAGAAGTCACTGAGCTCCAAAAACTCTGTTCCTGGCCGGGCGCGGTGGCTCAAGCCTGTAATCCCAGCACTTTGGGAGGCCGAGACGGGTGGATCACGAGGTCAGGAGATCGAGACCATCCTGGCTAACACGGTGAAACCCCGTCTCTACTAAAAAAATACAAAAAACTAGCTGGGCGAGGTGGCGGGCGCCTGTAGTCCCAGCTACTCGGGAGGCTGAGGCAGGAGAATGGCATAAACCCGGGAGGCGGAGCTTGCAGTGAGCTGAGATCCGGCCACTGCACTCCAGCCTGGGTGACAGAGCAAGACTCTGTCTCAAAAAAAAAAAAAAAAAAAAAAAAAAAAAAAAAAAACCTCTGTTCCTCTGCTTGCCCTTCAAAGCCATGTCTTTTTATTTTTATTTTTTTACCACCAGATTGGCCTCTCTAAACCCTACACTCAACTCTGTAAATTGTTTCTTCACTGATATTTTTTCCCAAATAAATTATTTTAAGTGAAATTCTGTTGCTTGCTGAGACTAAGTCTAAAGCAGCAATTTTCATATATTGAATTCCTACTACATGATACCATACCAGTAACCTTCACGTGCAATATCTCAATCTTCATGTTATCACTGAGAGTGAGCAAAAACTTACTCCATATTTTCTGATATAGAACTATAAACTCATACAGAACATATCCAGTGTTTAATAAACAGGAAGCGGGCAAGACACATTATTAGTTAGCATACAAACTTTTATATATCTTGTACATTTTTAATATAATTACCCTTATATACTTAACGATTGTTGATATTATAAAGTGTATGGTTTTAAAATTGTAATTTCAGATTTTTATTACTGTATTCATAAGTATAATCACGGTATATTGTTTTCATATCTTGCAACTTTGTAAAAGCTTTTTCTTATAAATTTGTTATGATTATCTACAGAGATGATTTAGTCATCGGAAAATAAAATCAGCTTTATATCTTTCTTTACAATCTGGATACTATTTATTTTTATTTCCTTGAATTTTGGTATTAACTAACCTTTCAGTACAAAGTCAGATAGAAGTGGTGAGGGCAGACATCATTGACCTTGATAGAGGAGGGTAATTTGGACTTTCATCATTAGGTAAGTTATCTGTAGATTTTTCACAGATTCCCTTTATGAGGTTGAGGATGTTGCATTCTATTTATAGCTTGTTGAGGCTTCTCAGGAATAAATGATGAATTTTGTGAATACTTGCATTTATTAAGAAATTATTATACTGTTTCTTCTTTTAGTTTTATCAGTTTTTGTTTCTTGTATGACTAATCTGTGTTATTAGATGTGCAATCTATCCCATTAACATATATGCAAAAAGTCTAAATAAATTAGTAATAGCTAAGTTTGTCCACAGGTAAAAGGAGAATGCCCTAAAATAATGATGAAGTTTGGCCAGCTGCGGTGGCTCACACCTGTAATCCCAACACTTTAGGGGGTTGAACTGGGTAGATCACGAGGTCAGGAGTTTGAGACCAGCCTGACCAACATGGGGAAACCCCGTCTCTACTAAAAACACAAAAATTAGCCAGGTGTAGTGGTGTGTGCCCATAATCCCAGCTACTCAGGAGGCTGAGGCAGGAGAATCGCTTGAACCCAGGAGGAGGAGGTTGCAGTTAATCAAGATTGCGCCACTGCACTCCAGCCTGGGTGACAGAGTAGAGACTCCATCTAAAAAAAAAAAAAAAAAAAAAAAAAAAAAAAGATGAAGTTTATTCCTATTATAGGAATCCAGATTTGTTTATAACAGCTAAAAACTAGATAAAGTACTTCATCCTACTATCAGAATAAAGGAGAAAAAGGCTATGATTACCTAAACAGATGCTTAAAAAAGAGGCTGTTAAAATTTAACTCTCACTTATAACAGAAACTACTGTGAAACTAACAATAGACGGAAACTTTATAATTTTTATATTGGGTATCAATAAAAACCAGTATCATTCTTAATAAAATTCTAAAATGTCCTACCTTGAGTCAGCAACAAAACACAGAAGCTCACTGTTGTCATTTCTATATATTATGATACAGCATATTCTAGCCATGACTAAGATTTAAAAAATCAATAACTAAAAGACAAAATAATTGTAAAAGGAGAAATAAATAAAAACTTTTTAATATTAAAAAATGCCGTTAGTCTATATATAAAAGAAATATAATTATTAAACAAGTATTAAAAACTAAGTGATTTAGAGAGTACTTACAAGTTTCATATTAAATTTCAATTTCTATATGTAATCAACAATTAGAAATGTAATTGTGAAGACATAATTTTTAATAAGAGAAAATATTAAATGTATTGCAATGAATCTAACAAATGATGTATAAGATATTTTCACAGAGAATTACAACCTATTATTGGGAGAAAATAAGAGAAAACCTAAATAAAGAACAGGGAATTTATGTGTTTGAATTGACAGATACAATATTGTAAACATGTTAATCCTGAAGAAATTGATTTTTAGATTTGTTGAGATTCTAATTAAAATCCAAGTAGGAGTATGTGTATGGTGTGGGTCATAGAAGTTAATTATAAAACGTATATGGAAAGGAAAAATACCAAAAACCCATACCGTCTTGAAGAACTATAAATTTAGAAGACTAAATTTATTATCAATTATCAGCACTTAAAAAGGTACAGTTGATTATTGACACAATAAAAGAAAGATATGGACAAGAAAAAAGAACAGAAAGACATACATAATGAACTTTTAATATAAGACAAATTTAGAACTGAAAAACATGGGAAAAAAGTAGTATTTAAATAAGTGATGAAGTGTCCGCTGGATATCCACATGCAAATAAATGAAACTGGACCCTTGTCATGCGATATACAAGAATATGTCCAAGCGGGTTATAAATTTAAATGGGAAATATAACTAAGATAATATCTTGGAGAGATACGGAAGAGCCAAGATGGCAAACTAGACACAACCAGAAAGAGGTTCTCCTACTGAGAAAACAGATTGTCAAGAGGACTGGCACACTCCAAACAGATCTTCAGAAAGAAGGCATTGACAGTGGATGGAGGGAGGACTCACACCCAGGCTCAGTGGGGAGGAGGCTAGGAATCATTCAATAGTTGCCAAGCACCAGAAATTATTCCTGGCCCTGAGTGGCAATGGGTGAGTAAAATAGGTGTGGAGTGGCCTCATCACAGACTTCTGTGATACCCATGACTCCCATGGACATTTGAGTTGGCAGGGAGGTCTTCCAGGAGAGCTGGCAGGCACAGAACTCCAGCCTGAAAGAGTCCAAGGGTTTTTGTGTAGGAATAGCTGTAGTGGAGTAGGGCCATGCATACCCTTCCCCCAAGGCTCGTCATTACTGTAGATGGCTTCAGCCTTTGATGGCCAACAGATCTGGAAAGAGCAGGGCTATTTTGCTTGTGGTATGGAAATAGTCTGATCTGAGCACCTCCTCATTTACCAGCCTCTCCCAGGGTGCCTGCCTGGCCAGACTTTCTTACAGCACAGTTGCAGCTGCACAGCAGAGACACCTTCCAGTTGCCACTGCCATAGCTTTTTGCCAGCAGACCCAACCTAACAGTTGGAGAGCTATTGAAAATGGACACCTCCCAGTGTACACCAGCACACAGCCTTCTCCCACTAGTGCACACCTGAGTCTTGGCCTCCTGAAATCATCCAAGAAATAAGGTCCATTAACTAAACCAAATGTTTACCACAGTCAAGCCCTCAAGGGCACCAAAGAATATAAAAGCAAAAAACCTTATTTAATGAACAGCAGTTTCAAACATTGAAGGAATATCAGCCAACACAGATGAGAAAGACCCAGTGAAAAAACTGGCAACTCTGAAAGCCAGAGTGTCTTCTTACCTCCAATTGACTGTACTAACTCCCCAGCAATGGTTCTTAAGCAGACTGAAATGGTTGAAATAACAGAAATAGAATTCAGAATCTGGATGGCAAAGATTCAGGAGAAAGTTAAAACCCAGTCCAAGAACTCCAATAAAATTTTACAAGAGCTGAAAGATGACATAGCCATTTTAAGAAAGAGCCAAACTGATCTGATAGAACTGAAAAACTATAAGAATGCCATAATATTAATACAATCCCAAGTATTAACAGTAGAATAGACTAAGCTCCAGGAAGAGTCTCAAAGCTTGAAGACTGGTTCTTTGAATCAACACAACCAGTCAAAAAAATAACAATTTTAAAAATTCAGTGAAATCTCCAAGAATCATGGAATTATATAGAGACCATACCTCTGCCATCCTAGAAAGGGATGGAGAGACAGTAAGCAAATCAGAAAACACATTTGAGAATATTGTCCATGAAAATTTCTCCAACTGTTATAGAGAGGTTGAAATGCAAATTCAGGAAATTCCAAGAACCCTTGTGAGATACTCTACAAGAGCACCATTCCCAAGATGTGTAGTCCTCAGATTCTCTAAGGTTAACACACAAGAAAAAAATGCTAAAGGAAGCTAGAGAGAAGGGTCAGGTCATGCACAAAGGGAATCACATTAGGCTAGCAACAGATCTTTTAGCAAAAACCTTACAAGCCAGAAGATATTGGGGGCCTATATTCAGCATCCTTAAAGAAAAAAAAATGCTAACCAAGAACTTCATATCCAGTCATGTTAAACTACATAAGTGAAGGAGAAATGAAATCCTTTTCAGACAAGCAAAATGCTAAGGGTTTTCATTACTACCAGACCTCCCATACAAGAGGTTCTTAAGACAATGCTAAACATGAAAATAAAAGACTACTACCTGCCACCATTAAAACACACTTAACAACATATCCCACTGTTACTATAAAGCAATTATACAATCAAGTCTACATACCAATCAACTAAAAACACAATGCCATAATCAAATATTCACATATCAACATTGACCTTGAATGTAAATGGAGTAAATGCCCCCCTTAAAAAGTACAAAGTGACAAGTTGGATAAAGAAGTAAGACCTAATAGCATTCCTTTTTCAAGAGAGCTATCTCAAATGCAATGACACCCACAGGCCCAAAGAAAAGGGATGAGGAAATATCTAATAAGCAAATGGAAAAAAACAAGAGGATAGAGGTTAGTATTCCTATTTCAGACAAAGCAGACTTTAAACCAAAAACAATCCAAAAGGACAAATAATGGCATTTCATTATGGTAAAGTGCTCAGTTCACAAGAAAATTTAATTATCCTAAATATGTATTCACCCAACACTGGAGTATAGGATTCATAAAAGAAGTTCCTAGAGATCTACAAAGAAACTTAGATAACCACACAATAATTGTGGAGGACTTCAACCACCCACTGACAGTGTTAGACAGAAAATTGAGGCAGAATGCTAACAAAGATATTTGAGACTTATACTTGACACAACCAAATTAACCTAACAGACATCTACGAATACTCCACCCAGCAACATAATATATATTTTTCTCATGTGCACATGGCACATACTCTAAGATCAACCACATGCTCTGCCATAAAGCAGTTCTCAAAAAAAATCACAAAAATGGAAGTCATACCAACCACACTGTTAGACCACAGTACAATAAAAATAGAACTAAGTTTGCAGAAGATCTCTCAAAACCATACCGTTACACGGAAATTGGCAACTGGGAAGTCTCCGACAACTATTGTGTGGTTATCTAAGTTTCTTTGTTAATCTCTAAGAACTTATTTTATGAATCTGATACTCCACTGTTAGGTGAATATACATTTAGAATAATTAAGTCTTCTTATGAATTGAACACTTTATCATAATGTAATACCATTCTTTGTCCTTTTGGATTGTTTTTGGTTTAAAATCTGTTTTTTATAAAATAAGAATAGAAACCTCTACCCTCTTTTCTTTTCCATGTACTTGATAGGTGTTTCCTCATCCCTTTACTTTTAACTTTTGATTTAAAAATGAAATTAAGGTAGAAATCAAGAAATTCTTTGAAACTAATGAAAAATAACAGAGACACAGCTCTGGGACACAGGATGGGGACACAGCTAAAACAGTATTAAGAGGAAAGTTTATAGTGCTAAGCACCTACATCAAAAAGTTGTACAAATCTCAAATTAATAACCTAACATCACATGTACAGAAACTAGTAAAACAAGAAAAAACCAAACCCAAAGGTAGAAAAAAAAAGAAATTTCCAAAATGAGAGCTGAACTGAATGAGATTGAGATGCTCACAAACTAGAAAACCTAGAATAAATGGATAATTTCCTGGAAACACATAACCTCCCAAGACTGAACCAGGAAGAAATTGAAACCTTGAACAGACCAGTAACAAGTTTAAAAATTGAATCAGTCATAAAAAAGCTACCAACTAGAGAAAGCCCTGGACCAGAAGGATTTGCAGCCAAATTTCACCACTTGTATAAGGAAGAGTTGGTACCAATTCTACTGAAATTATTCTCAAAAAGTACAGAAGGAAGGGTTCCTCCATAATGTAATTCATTCTGTGAGGTCAGCATCATTGAGATACCAAAACTGGGCAGAGACACAACAAAACAAGAAAACTTCAGGTGAATACCCCTGATAAATATAGTTGCAAAAATACTAGCAAACTGAATCCAGCATCACATCAAAAAGCTAATGCACAATGCCCAAGTAGACTCTACTTCTCAGATGCAAGGTTGGTTCAAAATATGCAAATTAGTAAATGTGATTCATCACATAAACAGATTTAGAAACAAAAACCACATGATTATCTCAACAGATACAGAAAAGGCTTTTGATAAAATTCAACATCCTTTCATGTTAAAAAAAAAAAAACCTCAACAAACTAGGCATCAAAAGAACATATCTAAAAATAATAACCGCCATTTATGACAAGCCCATAGTCAACATCAAACAGAATGAGCAAAAGTTGGAAGCATTCGTCTTGAGAACTGGAACAAGACAAAAATATCCACTCTTATCACTTCTATTCAGATAGCACTGGAAGTCTTAGCCAGTGCAATCAGGCAAGAGAAAAAAAAAGAAATACATCCAAATTGGAAGAGAGAAATTCAAATGCTATCACTTCACAGGTGATAATCCTATACCAAGGAAACCCCATAGTCTCTTCCCAAATTCTCCTAGAACCAATAAACAACTTCAGTAAAGTTTCAGGATACAAAATCAGTAGCATTTCTATCATTAATAAGGTTCAAGCTGAGAGCTAAATAAATAATGCAATCCCATTCACAACAGCCACAAAAAGAATAAAATACCTAGGAATACAACTAATTAGGGAGGTGAAAGATATCTATAAGAAGAACTACAAAACACTTCTGAAAGAAATCAGAAATGACAAAAACAAAGGGAAAAACATTCCATGTTCATGGATAGAAGGAATCAATATTGTTAAAATAACCATACTGCCCAAAGCAATGTACAGATTTGATGCTGTTCCTATCAAAGTACCAATGTTATCTTTATAGAATTAGAAAAAAAACTATTATAAAATTGATATGGAACAAAAAAAGGGTATGAATGGTAAAAGCAACCTTAAGCAAAAAGAACAAAGCTGGAGGCATCACATTATTTGACTTCAAACTATACTACAAGGCTACAGTAACCATAACAGCATGGTACAAAAACACACATGTAGATCAATGGAACAAGTTAGAGAATCCAGGAATAAAGTTGCACATCTACCACCATCTGACCTTCGACAAAGTTGACAATAACCAGCAATGGGAAGAGGACTCACTATAAATGGTGCTGGAAACACTGGCTAGCCATGTGAAGAAGACTGAAACTGTACCCCTTTCTTTCACTATATAAAAATTAACTCAAGATAGATTAAACACTTAAATGTAAAATCTAAAACTATAAAAAGCCTTAGATGAAAGCCTTGGAAATACCATTCTGGACATAGGCCTTGCCAAAGGTTTCATGACAAAGACTCCAAAAGCAATTGCAACAAAAACAAAAACTGACAAGTGGGGCCTAATTAAACTAAGGAGTTTCTGCACAGCAAAATAAATTTCCAACAGATTTAACAGACAACCCAGAGAATGGGAGAAAATATTTACAAACTATGCATCTTACAAAGGTCTAATACCAAGACTCTACAAGGAATTTAAACCAATCAACAAGGAAACACCAAACAATCCCATTAAAAAATTGGGCAAAGGACCTGAACAGACACTTCTCAATAGAAGACATACACATGGCCGACAAGCATGTGAAAACATGCTCAACGTCACTAACTATAAGACAAATTCAAATAAAAACCACAGTGAGACACCATCTTATACCAATCACAATGGTTATTGTTAAAAAGTCAAAGAATAACAAATGCTGGTGAAGTTGTGGAGTAAAAGGAATGCTTATACACTGCTGGTGCGAAGGTAGATTAGTTCAGCCACTGTGGAAAGTATTTTGGAGATTTCTTAAAGAACTTAAAACAGAACTACCTTCAACCCAGCAATCCTACTATTGGGTATATTAGATAAAGGAATATAAATCATTCCACCATAAAGACACATGTATGCATATGTTCATTGCAGCACATTTCACAACACAAAGTCATGGAATCCACCTAGATGCCCACAGTGGACTGGATAAAGAAAATCTAGTATATATATGCCATGAATTACCATACAGTCTCACACACACAAAAAAACAAATCATGTCATTTGCAGCAACATGGAGGCAGCTGGAGGTCATTATCCTAAGCAAATTAAACAGAAACAAAGTGTCAAATATTGCATGTTTTCACTTATAGGTGGGAGTTAAACATCGAGTAACATGGGCATAAAAAGGGGAACAATTGACACCAGGGCCTATTTGATGATGGAGGGTGGGAAGAGGGTGAGGATCAAAACCGCCTATTATGTACTATACTTACTATCTGGATGATAAAATCATTTGCACACCAAACTGCTGCAATAGGCAATTTACCCATGTACCAAACATCTGCATATAACCCTGAACATAAATAAAAGTTGGAAGAAAAAAGAAAGATAATATCTTAATGAGCTTGGAGTAGCCAAATATATCTTAAACAACCCACATAATTAATTAACTATACAGAAAAGATTAATAAATTGCACTACATTAAAATTAATTGATTCTCCTTCCAAAAGACTTCATTAAGAGAAGAAAATAAAAATCACAGTTAGGACATAGTCATTACAATATTTAATTCATATTCACTGTAAGTAAATAACTTGTATAAATCAATAATAAAAAGATTATTGTATGGTGTTTTTTGAACACAGCAACTTACCATAATCTTAGTAGCTTAAACAATATAAATTTATAATCCTGCAGTTCTTCATGTCAGAAGTCTAGTACAAATCTGACTGTGCTAAAATCAAGGTATAAGCAGGCCTGCATTTCTTTCTGTAGGTGCTAAGAATGAATCTATTTCCTTGCTCATTCAGATGTTGGTAGAATTCAGTTCCATGCAATTGTAGGGCGGAGATTTCCATTCCATTGGTATCAGCTGGGGACTGCCCTTACCTCCTAGAGGCATCTCTCCAGTTCTCTTCGGAGTATATCTCAGAACCAATAATGCAGGATCAAATCCCTCTCATGGTGACATTTCTTTGACTAACTTTTCTGCCTTCTAGTTCCACATTCAATATCTCATGTGATAGATCAAACTCACCTCAGTTACTTAGGATAATTTCCCCTTCTCAAGGCTTTTAACCTTAACTATATCTATAAAGCCCCCCTTTTCTATATAAGGTATCATATTCCCATACTTACAGGTTCCAGGGATAAGGGTATGGACATTTTGAGGGCACATTGCTCTGCCGATTTACAGCAATCAACCAAATTAGAAAATAAGCAAGTGACATAACAGGGTCATCACAAATTAGGATACCCCAGTGGCAAGTTAACATCTGAAAAAGGAATTATTTTCATTAGTTAATTAGAAATGTAAACTAAAACTATAAGTCAGTGTTACTCTATACCCACCAAAATGGCTAATTAGAAAGACTGAAAATATTGAGTGTTGATGAGGATAAGAAAAAACTGAAACTCTCATGTACTCTTAATGAGAATGCAAAACCCTTTTGGAACAACATTCGGCAGTATCTACTAAAGCTGGATGTATGTACAGCTGGTCCCTAACTTAATGACTGTTCAACTTACAGTTTTTTGACTTTATGATGGTTTTATTGAAATGTTACCTATCATAAGTCAAGAAGAATCTGGAGTGATGATAATTCAACTTGCAACTCTTTGACTTTATGATGGGTTTATCAGTATATTAAATGCAATTCTGACTTATGACTTTTTCAATTTATGTGGGTTTATTGAATGTAACATCATCATAAATCAAGGAGCATCTGTATAACAAAGAGTCCATTGATTCAAATGCTAGGTACATTCCCAATAGTGCATAAATATACACCAAAACATTCATGATGGCATTATGTGTAATAGACAAAATCTGGAATGAGCAAATATCCAGTAATAGTAAAACTACTAAATTATTGATACATTCTTACAGTGGAATGACATGCAGTAATTGGAGAGAAGAAATGATTACACTTCATTAACAAAATGGATAAATATCATAAACATAATATTGAGTAAAAATACCAAAAACAAAAGAGTATATATACTGCACAATCTCATTCTTTACATATTTAAATACAAGTGCAATTTTCTGTGGTATTAGACATTCAGATAGTGATTACTTTTTGGAAAAGGATAAGGCACTTCTAAGATGCCATCAATACTCTATATTGGATTTTTATATGGCTTTGTTCACTTTCTGAAAACTCATCAAGTTTTACATTTATAATTTTTTTGGCTTTTTTGGTATTAAATTATATTGCTAAAAAGTGGAAGGGCTCTCATTCCTGGGAAATGGATGGGAAGAGAACATTTAAAGTCGGAAGCACACTCTTTTTAACTTTAGCAATATTCAGATTTCTTTTAAAATAAAAACACTTCTCCTAAATTCTTTATGTTCTGAGGAGCTCAGGACAAATAGCTTTAGGTGCAACAACACACAAATTTTGCAAAACAATGAGTCTAGGAAAACAAAAGAGCAAAAACCAAAACAACTCCAAACGGCTTAGTACATAAGCAAGAGCCTGTGGATTAGGGTGAGAGTGGAGAAATGAGGACGAATGTAACTGAGCCAAGGGTATACGGCAGTTTCTTATGCCCTTATCTAACTCAGGTATCTTTTTTGTGTATGTGGTAGATGAAATATAAATAACTTAATTGTATTTCTATATCGGGAATGAAAACCATGTTTTTATTTGAGATGCAGTGCCCTGAATGTTCCTCTGTCATTCCTGGATGTTCCAGGCTTTGATCTTCACAGTCTGGTGAACAGTAATTATGGGCACAAAATCAGAATGACTGATATTAACAAAATGTTTGTTTAAAGACAGCAACAGAATAGGCTTTGAAAAGTAAGAGTTAATTCTTGGTTTTTATACCTGTACAATACTCATATAAAAATAACATAATAATGTAAATCACCAAGATGAGTTATTATGTATGTTGTTGCATTTATTCCCAACAATGGCCCTGCTACATGTATATAATCATTCTGATTGACTATAAAGTTGAATTTCTGAAACATTGCGTTTCCTCAGAAGCCTACTCTACTGAAGTGAAGTGATAACTCTCTATAATGCTCCACCTTCCTTTGCCTCCACTGTTACCTTACTCCAGTATTGATCTTTATTTGACTTTTTATATATCCTGTCTGTAGACTGACTGAACTGTTTTAATGAGAGACCCTATTTTTTTTTAATCTCCTGGGGTCTTATTTGAATGACTGGCATATAGGAGGCTCTCAATCAATACTTGTTGCAAGAATGGAAACAATATGGACACTGGTAGCCAGAGTGGCCAACTTCCCCCAGAGCAAAAATCAGCTACATGAAATTTGAACTCAACATTTTCTGGTTCTAATTCCAAACTTTTCTTTTAAATCATACTAAATAGACATTAACTTCAATGCATTTGTCAATTTCTGAAATTAAAAATGGAAGTCCCTTCTGTCCCTAATACTTTCCCCTCATTTTCTCATATCCACTTTTGGATTTGCATTGGGCTTGCCAAGGTTCTTGATGCCCAGGAAATAATGCACATGGGCAAATGCCAGTTTTATATAATTTAGGAGAAAGAACTGCATTTAAGGTAATTTACATAAAAATAAAATTTGTGCCCATCCCTACAGAATAGGCTCTCGTCATCAGAGCACAAATCAATTTGTTTGATCCTAACTTTAAATTTCTACAAGTCATTATATAGTTCATAATCACATTGATGTAATGGAATTGAATTTGCAGAGATTATTCTGTGGGAGAAGGGACTTTCAGCTACTTAAATTGCTGCCATTAAACAGATAAGGCCTTTCAAGTCTGACCTTTGTTTTACATTAAATTTATGGACTAATTTTCATTTCTCTCTAGGTTCTAAATCCCTCAGATGAAGAAGCCGCAGCTCTTTCACACTTTATACTTTCATATTGACAGGTACAGAGTCAAGGGCAAAGGAAAATGTGCATTCAGATGTGATGGGAGCTGGCATGGTAGCTAATGAGTTAAGCATATAGGCATTGGGGTCAGTCATCCCTCTTTATGAATATGGGCTGCTTCACATAATAATAGTCTGTCTTTGGACAAGTTGCTGAGTCTCTCTAAGCTTCAATTATCTCATCTGTATTATGCAGAAAGTAAGACCTCATATAATTCGTGTAAGATTTAAATGTAAGCACTTAAACCAATGCTTGTTAAATGGTAAGCACTTTATGTCGGCCAGTATTGTCATTGTTTTGCTATTAGAAATTTGAATTATTAGTTCTAAGTGCCACAAAATCAACAGCTTCAGAGTAGGATACATTAGGAAAGATCCAGGCAAAAATGCTGAGCATTCATTTTCAACGCTCTGTCATACAAAATATTGACATTTTCCTCACACCTTACACATTTTATAACATTTTCACTTAACTTATTTTCTTAGGTATCTATCTCATAGCAATCTTTGATCAGAAATAGATCATACTTTTTTTTTGATTGAACAGATGGGATAACTAAGTCTCTGAGGTTAAATAAATTCTCCAAATTAGGTGGTAACATGAGGCTGGCACTTGAGTGTATATTCTGTCTCTTTTAAGTTACCTTACTAAGACTCAGCTTTGCTCTGCTAGCCCTTTGAATAAGTAAGTGGACCAAAGTGAATGGATCATATTAGTAGTAAAGTTGTCACTCCAGTGACTGATCAGAAGTGAAACTGGGGAGGGATGAATTTAGGTAAGTATTCAAATATGACATAAAAAAATGACAACAGTTGATGTCTTTTTCAGAATCATAAATAATTCTGCTACATAATGTGTAACTCTTTCATTTATTAATTCAGTATCTTAGTGTAAAATTACTGAAGTACTACCAACTGCCATGCACTGGGTTACTATCCTAAGTGCTACGAGGAATTATATAATGAACTTAACACACATCTTTATCTTCAGCCAACAACACCTGTGACATTCGTTTAGAAGCTTTCTAAAGAGTGATATCCCAAACAAAATGCAGATGAAAAGCTGTGAATGCCTTTACTCAGTTTGATTCTTTATTGGCAGAAAATGTTTCATTTTTTGTGGACTTCTTGAAATACCATTCTAGAACCACAGGAACAAGTTCTGTATGCTGGAAAAAGGAAACTAAAGAGAATGTTTCTCTCTTTCCTAATTACAACGTGGTAGAAGCAGTAATAGTTAAATAAAATACTTAAAGACAGTTTTCTTTTTTTCTCAGTAATCAAGAATGAAGTCTGATATCTCTGATCTATATTGAAATGATATTTTCCATTAGAAGCCTTGTGTATCTGACTGGTGTTAGTTATTATTTTCATCAAATTTATTCTTATAATCATTTTGAAATGAGAGATTTACTTTAATAGGATAAGATCAAAGTCATTTTAGATGGCTTCACCTTGTTGTTGCTTTTTATGTTGTTTATATTTACATTGGACTACCAAATATATATCATACACACAGTAAAATACATTCTGTAACAATATGGGTTATATTTTTAAAAAGTGTTCTTTATTTGTGAAAACTTAGGAGAAAATACCGAAACAAGCAAAAGGGAAGTTTTACATAGTCAAGGAAGATGTATATGTCACAATTTCAGGAAAGTGAGAGCTCTTCAGTTCATGAATTATAAATCACTATGGGCATAAATGTAATATGTATAGTTTTATTTTTTATTAGTTAATTTATTTATTCCATAAATATGAGTACCTACAGTGTGCTGGATCCTCTGCTATATTGGTTCTTTTAAGACAAAAGTAACAATACTTATATGGCCAGGAATAAAATAGCCGTACATATTTGGTGCTTCATGGAATGCTGAGTCAATTCTAATGTATTAGAATGGAAAGAAAAATAAAATAAAGAAAGGAAAAATAATACATGTATAGGAAAACCTAAATTTGCATGTGTTTACTAGAAAATAAATCTGATAAAAATAAGACAGAGCATTTGAATAGGTCCAAATTAAAATGTCACAATGACATCTTCCTACTACAGTGAAATATATCCAGATCTTAATCGAATATTGATTACTAAAATGGATTTTCTAGGTCTGGAAAATATAATTGTTAGTTAAGTAAGCTTCTAGGATGTTAAATCAAAGAGATACAGAATTGGGACTTTTGAGAGATTATGCATTCAAATAATCATGAAATTTCCTGCTTCGTGGTGAATGTTACTTGCCACTTTGATTGAATCATGATAGTTATGAACAGGAAGGCAGGTATGTATGGGCACATGATTCTGTGTGTACTTCATAATTAATATGTGCATTACAAATATTATTTTCTAGTAATTTTTATTTTACCTAAAATATCTATCCTGAAATTTCATATTTATAGAAATAATTTTAACATTTAATTTGACTATATAAACATAGAGACCAGGAAGAATCGATGCCTACATGGTCAATAATTTAATGGCAAAATAAATGATTCAGAGTGAAGACTGAATGGTCAGAATAAATAAGACAGAAGAAGAAACAGACAAGGGCATGTAAGAGCTATCCTCAGCAATTCAGAGTCTCTTCAAAGCTCTGTAAGGCATGTCTCTAGGAAGTTCCAAACTTTCCCACATTTTCCTATCTTCTGGGTCATCTAAGCTATTCCAACCTCTGCCTGTTACCAAGTTCCAAAGTCACTTCCATATTTCTGGGTATCCTTACAGCAGCACCCTACTCTACTAGTACCAATTTACTGTATTAGTCCATTCTCACACTACTAATAAAGACATACCCGAGACTGGGTAATTTATAAAGGATAGAGGCTTAATTGACTCACAGTTCAGCATGGCTGGGGAGGCCTCAGGAAACTTCCAGTTATAGTGGAAGGTGAAGCAAGCATGTTCTCCTTCACATAGTGGCGGGAAGGAAAAGCATGAGAGAAGTGCAGAACAAATGGAGGGAAAAGCCCCTCACAAAACCATCATATCTCATGAGAACTCACTATCATGAGAACAGCATGGCAGAACCACCCCCATGATTCGTTCACCTCCCACGAGGTCCCTCCACCAACATGTGGGGATTACAATTTGGACTATAACTCCAAATGAGGTTTGAGTGGGGACACAGAGCCAGACCATATCAAGGAAACTCCTAAGAATTGCAGTCCCTATGGCCTAGACTGCCTTTCAAATTTACCTGGAGGCACAGAGAGCACTGTAACCTCTGTGGTGAGGTTTGCAGGCACTGAAATTCAGACTGTTGGGCTTGGCAATACCCCTCTAACTAGGGCTGGTTTAAATGCTTCCTCCATGGGTGGCCATCAGCTGAGTTTGGTTCAATTTTTCTTTATACTCTAAAAGGACAGCACTGAGTTCAGTGGCTCACAATTACTGTGTTCTCCCTCCCATAGCACTCAGAAAGTTTCTCTCCACCACACCACCACTGCTAGGGGTTATGTGACTGTTTTCTCTATCTCTTTTTCATATTTTCAGTGCCTCTTTCACAATATGGAGTTAAAACCAGGTATTATGAGTGTTCACTTGATTTGGGAGTCTTATGAAAATGTTTTTTCTGTGTAGATAGTTGCTAATCTGGTGTTCTTTGCTGGGAGTTGGGGGATAATGACCCATGAAGCCTTCAATTCTGCCATCTTTTTCCACGTTCAATTTTAGAACATTTAAGTTGTTATCTGCAGCGCAGTTGAGCAGTGACAGAGTCTACGTGATTGTAGGTCCATAGGGTCCAAACAACTAGGAGAAAGCAAGTCAGAGAGCAAGCTGACCTAATAACCTAATACTTAACGGTGAATGTGGACAAGCTTGGTTTATTTTCATTTCTCCCCTCCCTTTATTCTTGATTAATTTTATAAAATTTGTAGGGACAATTTCAATCTTAGCTAGATCTTCTGGGTAACTTGCTGCAGCACCTACATGAGCACTTACTTCTTCACCTTGCACTTTTATGTTTTAGAGATGGCGTCTTCACTTAAACCTCATGAGTGAACCTCTGATAGTTTCAAACTTTTCTTTTGCAATGTCCTCACCTTTCTCAGCCTTCATAGAAATGAAGAGTCAGAATTTTGCTCTGCATCGGCTTTCGCATAAGGAAATGTTGTAGAAGATTTGATCTTTAATCCAGACCACTAAAACTTTATCCATATCAATAATAAGGCTGTTTTACTTTCTTATCATTTATGTGCTCACTGGAGTAGCAATTTTCATTTCCTTCAAGACTTATGCTTTGTTTGCATTCACAGCTTGGCCAACTGATAAAGTGAGAGTCTTAACTTTCAGCATATCTCAGCGTTCAGCATGCTTTACTCACTAAAGTTAATCATTTGTAGCTTTAGATTTAAAGTGAAGGACTTTTTCTTTCCTTTGAACCCTTAGAGGAGATTGTAAGGTTTTTAATTGGCTTAATTTCAATATTGTTGTGTTTTAGGGACTACAGAGGCTTAAGAAGAGGGAATACCTGGACAGTGGAGCAGTCAGAACACACGCAATATTTATAGATTAAATTCTCTGTCTTATGTGGGTAGGGTTCATAGTGATCCCAAACAATTACAGTAGAAACATCAAAAATCACTAATCACAGGACACTGTAAAAGATATAATAAAAATAAAGTTTAAAATGTGAGAATTACAAAATTGTGATACAGAAATTTGAAATGAGCACATGCTGTTGGAAGAATGGTACCAATAAACGTGCTTGATACAGGGTTGCCAAAAACCTTCAATTAATAAAAAATGCAATATTTGCAATGTGCGATAAAGCAAAACAAAATGAGGTATGACTGTATTTCGGCATTAGGTTTCAACATAAGAATTTGGGAAGGACACAGATTTAGTCTATGGCAATCTATGTTTTCTAGGTTTCCTATAATCATTTATATATGTCTATATATATATATATAGAGAGTATATGTATATATACATTTATATACATGTATTATATTACATGTGTCTGTGTGAGTATCTGCTTGTATAAAAAGAAACTGTATAAGCAACTAAATTTATTCAAAACTATCTAAATCTAGCTTTGGACAATACGAAGTCCCATGACACTGGAGTAAATTTAACTCCAAATTTCCTTAACATAATTTCAATGCAGTCAGCTCTGTTGTTCAGGCTCTGATTTTATCTGGTTATAGCTTAGTTTTTCTCAGACTGAATTTCATATTACACTAGGTCCACAGACATTTCTGTGATCAGATAAGTTTGGCAAATACTGCAAATCCTATTTCCTTATTGGAGATTCACTTCACATACTAGCAAAATCAAGGTTTTGCATTTTCCTGCAGTTAAATACACACATGTACATTTAACCTTGCTGAGCCTGGGTTTCCAAAATGTGTTTGACAAAGAAAAATTTAAAAAAGTATTACATATGAATATTCTTCACCCAACCTCCTGAATGTCACAAAAAATAAGAAATTTTCTCAGGATCATTATGTGCACACATAACATAAATCTATTTACATAGCTTGGCATAATGTCCCTTAGCCTTTAGAAGCTAGGAAGAAAAAGAGAATGTATTGCCTGTGATTGTGGAACTACTGCCTGTGACACTGTCCAAGCAACGCAGAGTCCTCTCAGATCTGAAAGCTCACTTCTTACTGGGCCATAATTTTTAATTCCCTGAATCATTGTTACAATTCTTGAAGAATTTAACCAGTAATTTATAAACTTCAGTTTATGAGAGTATGAACAAACCTCAGGCATTTCTAGTTTCTAAGTAATCTCTGTATCAGCAAGATCATATTCTCCTCTAGGGGAATAAAGCAATGCTAAGAACAAATGTTTTGAACAATATCTCTGTCTTTAGCTTTTCATCATTCCAGAAAGCCCATGGCTTCATTCAGAAGAGTCACTGTTCTGTGAAACACACTTAGGAATACACTGTCCCACTCTAAAAATAAACTAGAATAGGTTTTTTTCTTCCCTTCTTTCTCTAACCCAAACCATCCCTCACAGAACCAATGTTTTGAGAGTGAAGAAACTGAGATTCAAAAACAAAAACAAAAACAAATAACTTTCCGAATAGAACTTAGTTGGAAGTAGGGAAACTGGAACTCTCCACTTTAAACATTAATTGAGCACCTGGTGTATACATAGCATATGTTATATAAGATAAATTGAACTCAAATGATGTCATCACAATGCTCCTCGTAGAGCTGTTTAAATACTTAACTACAGCATAATAGGTTAAATGCTACAAAATAAGTAGCATGTGCTTATTCATATTTCTTTAAGACATATTTATTAAACGCTCATTGTGCCCTTATCCCAAGCTAGATGCTGTCAGTAACAAATGTTAAAAAGATAATATCTCTGTCCTTGAGGTGATTATAATCTACTGTGAGAGGCTACTATGAATGAATCATCTCAACAGTTTGGTAATAATAATAATAGCCAAATATTTTAGTGCTTATACTTGTTAGGTCCTATTCTAACTTTGCATATAGTACTCAATCCTCAAAACACAACCTTAAGGGGAACTCTATTTTTCTTCATAGTATTCAGATACGGTTAGTGGAGCAGAGGGTGGTTAAAATAGCGTGTCCAAGGTTATCCAGCTAGAAGGTGGTAGAGCTGGAATTTAAATTCAAAAGTTCTGACCCGGGAGTCCACAATATTAATTCTATGCCAAATTGCCTTGAGGACCTCTTGGGAAAAGTTAAGCTCTGATTGATACAGGTCTAACACACATAAAATAACTGGAAAAGACTTAAGACTTGGAATAATATTCTTTAGGTAAAGTCATAAAAGTTTGAGGTGCACAAGACAGCCCAGCTTCTGCCTGTTATCAGATGTCATGTCCTACCTAGTATGTTTCTTAGATTGTTCATTTATTTCACTGAAATATCATTATTAATGATACATTGAAATAATTAAATGTAGTAGTCTTTACTTGATAGCTCAGAGCTCTGTCATGATCTGGCGTATGAGATGCATGGGCAGCATCCAGAATTCTAATGCATTACATAGTTAAATATGAAAGATAGTCCAAAATAACCTGGTTCTCTTTTCCTGATGCTATCTAGACTCAGAGAAGGATGATATGCAGAACGATGGCTGATAAAAAGGACACATACTAGAAAACCGGCCATCAGACACAGCTAATTCCTTTTTTGGTTCTCAGTTAGTGGTATTTGACAGTACTGCCTTTGATGGTGACATGGTGGACTGGGTAATGGATTATGAAAATCACAAGGCTGTCAGACTGCCAATGGCAGCTTCAGTGAGAAATGTGGAGAAATACAAGTTAATAAATGTTAAATATGTGCAGCAAATTGAGGCTGAGGTATCCTTTTTTATAGAGAATGGAGATTTGTCTAAATGTTCTTGTTATGATGGTTTTGTCATTTATTGAATGACATACACCTATAACTATTTTATTATTTAATAATACTGTGATGTTTTAATGTAACTCGTTTCAGCAGCAATGAGCTCAATAAAAGGAAAAATGAACTTGTGAAAGAATTTGTGAAGCCTTTAATTTCTCAAGAAAGTTGTTAATAAAATAGAACTTTAACTAAACATTTCTGGCCCTGAATATCTAGTGGTATCAACAATCACATGAAAGCCAGAAGACATATCACTACACAAGAAGCATTAAAATCTGCTTCTGCAGTTTGTTTTTATTTTAGAAGATTAAGCCTAAAGGCATCAATTGAATACAGGCTATGTCAGAAGGTGATCGACACCTCACTCTGTGAAGCATGGCTTTTGATTCCTTCAGATGATTGTTTTTCAAAATTAATTTTGCTCACTTTTGTTTCCAACATTCTTGTGGGTATATGTAAATTGTGGTAATATCTGGTAATGCATTAGTTCTACTTGCAGAAGAACATATAGTTAAATAATATCAGTTTTATATCGGTGGCATCTGAAGCTTCAAACAGAAAATCAACTGATTTGTTGCCAATAATGGTTCAAATTTTCATCCAGTTATAGAATTAGGTTTTGGAAGTTTATTCTATCCAAAATTAAACATCTGATTATCTTGAGTTGTTTCATAAATTTAGTTAAAAAGTTAAACAAGAGAATAAATAATTTGTTTTTGCAATGATATTTCATATAAAAATTTATTTGAGAATTAGTAAACTACTACATCAGAAAAGCTGGTGAGAAAGTTGATCATATCAATTGTGTCACTCTTGTCATATCCAACGAAAACACAGTCATGGGGTCAGAGGAGGAAGTTATCAAGGCACATAACACTGCTCAAAAAAATGTAATTTTCAGCAAGCCTGTCTGCTGTACCTACCTGCTGTAACCTGAAATCAGTTTTATCTAATGGCTACTGATATGATTTGCTGCAATTCTAATATTAATTTTAGCCAACTATGGCCCACCAATCAAAACTTTACTGCTCTCTGGAAGCTTAATAGTGCCAATGAACTTTCTCAAAGAGCAATACATAACCTTTCTCTTTTTAATAAAATCTTTAACCTTTGCTTTTCCCTTTAGATGTATCAAGGACCACCCTGACTTCACGTATGCCCTGAATTATAATTCTTTCTTCTTAAATAAAACATTTTATTTTCAGAGATGTGTCTCAACATTTTATTTCACTTCAACACTGGGGAATTAGATTCCATGGGTAACTAAATTATTAAAACGAGAAATGCAATGAATAGATATGTACTCATAATTGGTGGTGATGCACAAATAATTTATTATTAATTTACTCAACCAAGCTGCCATATTTGCAACAGTATGAACATAAAGATATTTAAGGTTGCCAAGATGTTATTAAAAATATTCTTCAAATAAACAGGGACTTCAAAATTTTAATAACGGCCGGGCGCGGTGGCTCAAGCCTGTAATCCCAGCACTTTGGGAGGCCGAGACGGGTGGATCACGAGGTCAGAAGATCGAGACCATCCTGGCGAACACGGTGAAACCCCGTCTCTACTAAAAAATACAAAAAACTAGCCGGACGAGATGGCGGGCGCCTGTAGTCCCAGTTACTTGGGAGGCTGAGGCAGGAGAATGGCGTAAACCCGGGAGGCGGAGCTTGCAGTGAGCTGAGATCCAGCCACTGCATTCCGGCCCGGGCGACAGAGCGAGACTCCGTCTCAAAAAAAAAAAAAAAAAAATTTTAATAACAAAACTGATGTTGACTAGAAAAAACATACTTCAACGTGGTGGTGTGCATTATATTTCTTTGCTTCACTTTTCAATTTATACAAATATATTCTTTAAAGGATAGGTGTAATTTTGTTTGTATTTTGAACAAAATCAACTGGAGGTTTTTAATCAAAATATTCAATGAATGGAGACCCAAAAGCTCCAGCTTTTCAAGTTTCATTGAATTGCATTTATTGAAGACAAAGTTTGCAAAGAAAAAAAATAAGTTAGTCTGTACCAAAGCAAAGGAGAAACTGAAAATGTGAATGAGTTATTGAATAATTATAACACACTAATTGTAGTTTTATAATTGAATTTTGAAATAAAAATGAGAGAAAAAATTTTAAATTGGAGAGCCTATTTTAATTTAATGTGTTTATATTTGCTACTAAATGAAATAAAGATAAGCATTTCTGTAATTTTATAGCATTTAAATTTGGCAGGTCATTAAAAAAATTGCGAACAAAGAACACGTGTGATGGCTTTTTCTTGTAAACAGAGTAGTATGAAACGTGTTTTAAAATAAAGGCAAAAAGACAATAGTGTGGATATATTTTAGCGGATGTATTAATACATTTCAATTAGAAAAATGTTAAAATATCTATTTAAGAGAATTTGCTTTGCATTGACTATGTAGATCAGCTCCAAATGAAAAAATATTTCTCAATTAAAAATTATATTTATTTATCATAAATATTAATAATATTTAAACATATATCCTAAAACAATAAGTTGAAAGATTATAACTATAAAATGCAATTTTAATAAAGATTGCAAGAAAGTTTATGACAAAATTTTAATCAATAAAACTTTCTTATTAAAAAGCATCTTTTTTACCCCCAAAAAATATATTGCATAATATTAATAACAGATATAGCCAAGAAATTGAAATATATATAAATATACTTTAAAATAATCTTATTATTAGATAAGCAATATAATGTATTTTTAAATATATATTTGCTTTAATTTACATGATTTTTAAAGAAAAAATTAACAGTCAAAATAGTTTATAATAAAATATCACCCTCTTCTTTAAATAATATCCTGGTTTCAGAGGTATGTTACACGATTATGCTAGCTGTTGAAAATAGAAGGTGCTTAGGAATTTAGGCAAAGGAGGATGCAGCATATACTGAGGTATTTTATGATAGTTTCATGTATATTTGAGCCAAAAATTTCATATTTCCTAAGAATTTGCTATTTTGGACTGTGGCAAAAATAACTGTTCAAAATTTTATTATTTTAGTTTTACTTCATAAAACTCTTCCTCACTTCTTACTAAACATTGTTGTACTCACAAATTAGATATTCTGGTCTGCACCCATTTTGCAGTAAACCTACAATTATTATTATTTCATGTGGAATCTGTCCTATAATCTTATGCTTGTTGGTAGAAATGAAAGGAGCAGGAGAAAAAAAAAATCATATATCACACAGTAATCTTCCCAGTACTATAGTATTCCCTTACACAAGATGAAAATTCAGATATATTGTTTTGGCATCTGGCTCCTGACATTTTTTCAAATGTTTGGAGTCATTCCTAACTTGGGGTCCGGGAAAGGGAGGCACTTTGATACCCACACAAGGAAAGAGAGATGACTTCTTTCCATTAAGCTAGAAGGCAAAGGTACGTCCTAAAATTCTGTATACTACCCTGGACTAATCTCCCTGAAATAGATGAATTAAACACGTACTGAGTCCCTGAAAGATTTGTGGAAAATTCCTGGAATTCCTGGCCAGGAAGGTGATGAAACCAAGACTCAGAATGTTGAATGGAGGTGGCATGACCCAATCCAGAGACGGCCACATGGCGGCAACGAATTATTGCAATAATATATAGTTTAAAGTGCCTTATAATATATAGAGCAGGATCCATTCATAATCTCATACATTTGAAAAATAAGATTGCGGACATGTCTTTTACTTTAACCCTAGGTCAAACCTAATGTGTATTAACTACACCTTTTCAATACATTGCAAAATATTTGGATTATCAGATAACTAGTCATACTTTCAGAAGGAATTAATGTATTTGTTGTATTTTGTTATCCTTTGAAATTAGATGCCTAATATAGTCAATGTTCTTTCCATATACTAAGGTATCCTTAAATATGAAATTAAGAATATTTACATGTTTTAACCAAAACATAGCTATTATTAGATCTCAAAAATAATTCTATCAATCAACAGGTTTTGTTTTTGTTTTTCTCCGAGACATCAGACAAGCAGCTTGACTTTTCTTCTCCATTGAATTGAATAAATTGAGTTAGAATAAATCCGTATAAATTTGGGTGGTTTTCAATCATCACCTTATTTTGTCAATAAATACTTTAGTTTTTTTTTTTTTTAAACAAACCAGATCATATTAATTGGGCTCATATACAAAGGAAACTGCTTTATGGATAAAATGGAATATCTAATTTAAACACATTTGCAGATATAATTAAAATATTATAGTATGACTTTACATAACCACAGTTTTTGCATCAATATTTTTAACCTGAAGGTTGTAAGTAATTATGTTTAATTGGTTTAGCTTCTATTAAAACTATTAGATTACAGTGGTGCAATTTCAAATGTGTCTGTGTGTTTTGGAATTAATTTTTAGCAATTAGCTTCCTGATAGATTCCATCAGCATTGTAATTTGAATTTTGCTTCCAGAAAGTTACTGATACTACAGGTTTGGGACTCTTTTGTTTGAATTGTTGAAAAAACATTCTATACTTGGCACACAACTGAAAAACTCTGACCTGGACTATACTCGAATATACATGATAAATATCAACATCAAAGTATCATCGTCAATCTGTTCTCCAAAGTTGATATAATAATATGATTAATTGTTTGTTTTCATACTGGCAAAATGTAAAAAATAAATAATTCCTGCTTTTGTGCCATGATTATGTGTGCGCAGTCTTTTGTCATGGCTCCTGCAACACGTTATTTTTCTTATTATACCCTTCTTGGGGACACGTGATACATGCCCAGACACAGACACACACACACACACACACACACACAACTATTCCAGGTTTAATAAAGAAAAAAATACTAGATTGCCTCTGTTTCCATTTTTCAGCAGATCATATTTGCCCGGTAAAATTACATGGTAAAATAAATGCCAAGATTACCAAGTCAAAAACTCTTAATAGAATGAAACATATTTTTGCATAATACCCTATTTAATTATTTTATCCCTATATTTGTAGTCCTTTGTTAACTATATCTACTTTACTATTCAATCTTTTTTTTCAATACTTTCTAAAATGTACTCTCCACTACAATTTGACTACTCTCATCGTTTCCTTTATAACCGTTTTGTTTGTCTGTGTATTATTTTTAGTCCACTTCCTATGCAACATGTGGGTCAATGAAAGAAAAGATAAAATAAAATGGCTGTCATATCACTCAAACTCAAAATAGGAGTTTTGGTTCCATCTCTGATTTTTATGTATTTTGTAAAATTCACTGTGTTCTCTAGTTGTCTGATGACCCTCCATAAACTCAGAATGATAACATCATCTACCTCACACTATGGGAGCTGGATTGGGAGGTGTTGAGTAAACTATTTAACTTCAAAAATACCCTCTTTCCACTGTGCAATGCTGCCTCATTTATAAGCAATTATACTTTTATATTGGAAGCCTGCATTGTTATCGCTGTTGTGGTAAGAATAAATTCAATTCAGCAAATATTTATTGGGGCTCTACTCTTTGTCCGGTAGTATTCAAAGTGATGGAGATGTAATAGTGAGCAAAAAGTGAAGTATGTATCCCTCAGAGATTATGTATCAGAGGTGGGGAGACAGCACTGAATATGCAATGAAATAAAGACAAAGATAACTTCATATAGTGATAATTGGTATAGGGTCATGAAATAGGTGATGCGACTGAGAAAATCTGGAAGGAAGCAGGGCTGGGGAAACTGCTCTTATTTATTGATGATTGTGTCAGAAAATTGCAATAAATTCATGAATAATTGTTGTTGCTTTTAGAACTAAATTTAAAACTTGTATTTACTCTTATTAAAATCTATTGTAGACAAAGCATAAAATGATTTTGGCTTATTGAGGCTTATTACATATGGTTAGGAATATGCACTTGAAATAAAAACTTCTATAAAATCAGGTAGATATTGTTTCAATGCCAAAGTCTAATCTATGCCTATTCAAGCTGTCAGGTTTTAAATGTATAAATTGGAGGAAGCAGTAAAGCAACTGGCAAAGCACCTAGCCCAAAACATATCTGACAAAAGTTTGTTTTCTTCTTTTTATGTATTTAATTTTCATGTGTCCCTAAAGTCTTTTTATTCCTTTAGTTTCCATGAATGGCTAATATTCTATCATTTTTAGTACTGTCCTTATCTGGTACATAAATCCATTCCAAAACCTTTAAGTTATTTTGATTCCAAAATCACTCCCACTCACGGACATTTAATTTCTGTTTAAATACATCTACCGATAAGAAGACATATCTCCTATAACTTCTTAGTGGTCCATTGAATTCTGTTTGATATTCAGAATAGGAGTCAAATGTATGGCAGTTATTACTAACTGAAGATAGGTTATTATTATTGCTACTATTATATATTATTTTTGATATGTTAAACTATATCAAAAAGTGTTTTATTCCCTCTAAATCTCATGCTGAAATACGACCTCCAATCTTGAAAGTGGGCCAAGTGGGAGGTGTTTTGGTCATGGTGGGGGATCCCTCAGGAATGGCCTGGTATCTTCCCCCATGGTGAAGAGTGAGTTCTGGCTCTGTTAGTTCATATGAGACATGGTTGTTTGAAAAAGTGGCACTTCCCCCCATACTTGTTCTCTTTCCATGTGATACACTGGCTCCCATTTTGCCTTCCACCCCTGATTGTAAACTTCCTGAAGTCTTTACCAGGAACATATGTGGGTTCCATTCTTGTATACCTGCAGAACTGAGAACTATGATTATGAGAACTTTTCTTTATAAATTACCCAATGTTAGTATTTCTCTATAGCAACAAAACAGACTATTAAAATAGTGTCTAATATTACATTGTAAATATCAAACTCTTATGTAGTGTTATTATTAGAATATTAATTGAATGTGGTATTTCATGCTTGTATTAATGTTTACCAATTGATTGTATGACACTTTCTACCATTTAAAGAGATGAGTGTCTCTGATGGAGTTAATGGTAGATGATGGGAGCAAAGCTAAGGAGAAAGAAATTCTTTTTGTGTGTGTGTGAAAATCATCTATTGTTTCAGTAACTGCTGTATTTGAAAAGCCTGACAGCCAGTTCCTTCATTCAAGAACATTTATTCCCATATGTTTTGTGGTCCCACATCAAAAAAATTACCTATTGGAAGACTTATTGCTTCAGGCAATAATGAGACCATAAATCTGTTAGCCTCCCTTAAGGTCCCTGGAAACACACAAGAGTTGTTGGGGCTATTGCTTCCCTGAAAAGTGTAAAATCATCATTTTTGCTGATATTCATTTAAATCAGACAAGTTTCTCCACTTGGGGCAGAATTTCTTTGATAGAAACTAAATCATGAGGCCCCCAACCCACAGCAGTTGGAGACACTTTGATTGAACAAAGCAATTATGTTCCTGAAAATAAGATTGCTTGACAAAGAACATCCAAAGTGCATATTATATGGAGTTTGCATTTGGAGATTACTTTCACTCTAGGTAAGCAAGAATGCCCTGACAGTTTTCTCTTTATTGTAAACTCTAGCAGAGATGTGGAAGAGATGTAATGGTAGTGTGTGTGTCTTCTTACTGCTTCTCCATTTATATAATAAAAGACAGATATTTTCATCTTATTAAAATAGGAAAACTCAATAGTGAAATAATAGGGAAAGAAATTGATTTATAAAGCTGCATCATATTGGAAAGAACATTTGATTTGGAAGCAGCAAAATGGGGCCTAAATGAGCATTCTAACCTTCACTAGCTATGGGAAAAAGCCTGCCTGAGTACACTTTCTCACCTACGAAAAAAAAAAAAAAAGTAATAGCCAGGTTGTATCCAGTGAAAGGGTTGCCAGGTCATTAATTCTTGTATATTAAGACCTTGAAATCTTTAGGATCAAAGAAGACTAAGAACACCTCTTCTTTTAGACAGGTCTGGATGCTCAGCCAACATCTATTGCCATTTTGAATGTGCTCCTGATTTTTTTTTTTTTCAATCATTCTTAGTGTTTCTTTACCCAGTTCTTCAGGGGATTTTACAAAATATGGTCAAAACCTTTCTCTTTAGTCTTGTTTTAGATAGATTCAAAAGTTCTTTTAATTTTAGATATATTAATTTTCTTATTAGTCACTGCAGGAATAAATATGGAAAATAGAAATATAAAAGAGTTAATAAACTCAAGGAATTTCACGTTTATCAATCATCTATCATATTTATTCCTTAAAAATAAAAAATGTAGTGTGGTGTTAGTAAAACAAAGGCTTACAGATATTAGTTGAGTTGTCTAAGATAAGAATATTCAGTAGAAGGATGGAATTTGAATTCCAGCTGTTCTAAAGGCAAAGACACTGCTTATTATTATGCTATTTTGCCCAATGAGAAGAACAATTAGGGAATCTTTTGAAATTATAATATCCACTGTTCCTAACTTCTTTTCTTAATCCAAATGACTTTGTGCTCTTTCATTCCTCAGGGCTGAGTTTACCAAACAGCTAGTCTCTTCTTTAGATAGGGATACACGACCATTCCACTATGATTCCTACTCCCAAACCTATGGGTTATCAGAATGGTGCAAAATAAAAAAGTGGGAATAAGACAGACCTGAGTTGAACTTCTGGTTCTGGCACTTCCAAATTGGTAATTTTGGGTCACTTTGCTGAATCAATCAGAGATACGCTTTCCTTATCTATAAGATGCTTATAATACCTAAGCTTGAAACAGTTTTTGCCAATATTAAGTCAGATAATATACATAAATTGCCTGAACATTTACATAAAAATCCATATTAGTTGTGGTGGGAACATGCCAAAATGAGAACATGCTCAAATATTATCTTCACATTAGTAAAGAAGGGTTCCTGGATTGTGGATTCCTTGCTACCACAACTGAATCACTTGACCCTGAAAAGTTTTTGGGTAGCTACACGCAGGAATGCTGCTTACCTCACTGGCAGAGTGAGCAAGCATATATTCAGATCCCTTATCAATGAGTATGTACTTGATATTTTGTATTATTTCAGTCTTGCGCTTAAGTTGTAAGCTTGAATTCCAAAACTTTAAAACATTTTTTTTTCTTCCCTCAAATCCACATAGATTTTATGTGGCAACGATTTCTAGTAAACTTTCATTTTTCCTCAGGACTGCATGATTAAAGTCTCCAGAATTAAGTAAAACTTTGATTTAACAAATCATGAAGCCTCTTGAAGTTGAGAAGACTGGGGCAACACATGTATTGGTTCCCTACAATATTCCAGATACTGAGTATATCAATTAGGGTACAGGCAGGTTATATAAACCACACTAGTTATTTTAAGATATAAAACTTAACGTAGGAAATCGCAAAAACAAGTACTGGAAAACTGAAAAGGCAGAAAAGGAATCCTGTCTATGGAAATTAAGCCTTTTCCATGTCCCGGTTATCTTTAAAAAGAAAATAGTTTTAGCTGTTTTGTGTCCATGGGGGTGATGCCAGGTCATCGCTCATTGGCTCCCTGTTTATTAAGCTTCTGAACCTTGTATTTAGGTTCAGGGGAGACCACCCCATGAATACCCCTTTTGCGTGTGTGTGCAGGCTGTAAAATCTCAGCCTATACTCGTAACTTTTTTGAATCACCTTCCACTTTTTTTTTTTTTTAATTTTCTTTCTTTCTTTTTTTTTTCTTTGAGACGGAGTCTCGCTTTGCTCTGTCGCCCTGGCTGGAGTGCAGTGACGCGATATCGGCTCACTGCAAGCTCCGCCTCTGCGGTTCACGCCATTCTCCTTCCTCAGCCTCCCGAGTAGCTGGGACTACAGGCGCCCGCCACCACACCCGGCTAATTTTTTTGTATTTTTAGTAGAGACGGTGTTTCACCGTGTTAGCCAGGATGGTCTCAAACTCTTGACCTCGTTATCCATCTGCCTCAGCCTCCCAAAGTGCTGGGATTACACGCGTGAGCCACCTCAAGAAAACATAGAGATAACTATTGAAGAACGCATCTACCAACTCTAAGGGTAGAGGCAAAATGGGAAAATATCGGAGTTACTGATACCTAACAACCTGTGACACAGATTTTTGAAGAAGGAGCCCTTTCCAGCTGCTAGCCTTTAGGAACTTGAAGAGGGCCCAACAGAACTCTAAGAACAGACTTTTCTTAGCTGATTCTGATACTTCAAATATTTAAGGTCACTGACAGCTAGAATTTGCATCTCTGAGATAGCAAAATGAAGCTGATCCTTGGAGCACGGGAAGAAAATTGCAAGTGGAATACATTGCCGCAGCCAGGGTGAAGAAATGTTGCTGGTGACACTAACAGAAGCAGCAAACAAAACCAGCCAGTGCAAGTTCCTTCTCCCTTCTCAAGACTTACATTTTTACTTTATCATCCATCTCTGCAGAGTCTATCTGCAGGCAAATGGCAGGCCTATCTGCAGAAAAACAGCAGGGAAAGAAGTGTGATTGGTACGGTTCCTGCACTTTTATGGTTAGGCAGAATACAGAAGGGTGAGCCTTGAGTAAGGCCTCAGTGGCTTACTAACCGGCACACTATTTTGGGTGAGTGGGGTATAGAATGAACTGGAGAAGCAGGAGATATAGTACTTGCCCTCAAGAGAATGTATTTCTAAAAGCTCCTGTACTACCTTTGAGAAGTTAAATCAAGAGGAAGAATTCAGTTAGGCATGAAAGATTTCATAAAGGATGAAGAACTTTAAGTGCGAAAGCTTATACGATGAGGAGATAAACAAGAGTGGAGGTAATATGTGATCTAGATAATGTACGTGGTTCATTTTTACTGGATTTACCCAACAAATTTATCTAACAATAACTAACCAATTGTGTTTCTAGTGTACACACAGTCACAGGAAATTGTCCTAAGGGACCAAACAATAAAAAGACTGGATTTACCATTCTCTGGGAGGCACAGGGGGTGTAGCATAAGGAATTTAGGGGATTTTAATTTCGAATTTTGCCCTATCTTTCTAGGTCACTGAGTAGAGAAGAATAAAAGCTCATAATTTACCAGTCTCTCTTTGGTTAGGAATTAAATGATAATCACTTTGAGTTAGATAAAAACACAAATAAAACTTTACTTGAAAGAATGATGTAAGGAAAATCCTTATGTTCAAGAGATAAATTTAATTTATTTAACTGTAGAACCAAATTATAATTCCTCATCTCAGCTACCTCACAATCTAGAGAGTCGAGTGGTCCAAAAGGTGCTTCATGCGCTGTGAAGACCACTTAGGCATTGACTTCTCAGGGTTGCAGCCCTCAGTATAGAGTCTTAGGAGACTACGAGGCTCTATAGCTCAAGAATAATGTTTCCTTCTGTGCATCCTTTATTTACATTATGCATCTAGTGAGCAATATTAACTTTGTTAGTATAATTAATATACATAAGTATCATCTGTATGAATTAAGAGCCCTTAAATATTTAGATATTGAACACAAAATTAGTCAAATCTCAAAGCACTTCAATGAAGTCCTAAGTCTAATGTATCGAATTATTTTATATACTCCAAATGCCTTAAACCACAAAAAACATAATAGTTAATGCAAAAATTTTAGAGTGCCTACTTCAAAATATCAATACTGTGGGTTGTTTGTTTCATTATTTTCTCCATACTAATATGATTTTATGTATCCCTGAGGTTACAGTTTTATTCATTTATGTCCACTAATTTTATCAATCCCCAGATCAAACAGAATATAATCTCAAACTAGCTGATATTGCAGATTCTATTTCATCGACCTATTCATTCTTTGTTGTGTCAAGGGATCTGTTTACATCTTCTAAGTAGACTGAAACCTGAGTCAGTGTTTATTGGTCTTGGATTCTTCTCAAATAAAAGTTTACTTACTAGATAAATGGCACTTTCAAAGTTTATGCCTTGTTTCAGGATCTGGGGCTGACTCATCTTTGCTTCCATATCAATAAAATATTGACTAGAGAGTGGTCCACCTCAGTTAACAATTTACTTGACTATTGTTTTATAATTATTAGGGATATTCAGAAGTTTTATACTTGAGGAGTTAGTGACTGAATTTATGTAGATAATCTTCTTCTGAGGTTATACAGGTAATCTATAATTTTATTGCATGTTGTTGATACTATATGACTTACTGTTTCTTGAAATCACCCTTTTCTGAAACAAATAGAAAAATAAGAATATCATAATTTAAGAATATTGTATGCATTTAAAGGATCTGAGTATCCACTTACTTACTAAATTAATTACTTATTATGGTTTAATGTATTTGCTCTGCTTTTTATTGAATTTTCATACTGTAAAGTTTATTTGAAATTCTTCATATTTTATGTAATCATAAACTCATGTTTTTTCATAGGTTCAACTCAATTTTATTAATTATAATTAAAATTCATTTATTGATGCATACATTATTACAACTTATCTGTTGGGAACCACATTTAACTAAATCCTGTCTTTTAAGATACTGCTCAGAAAAGTGTAAAATCATTTTTGATTTCTGGCAACAAGAAGATATTCCGAGTTCATCTTGCCTTCACTTTCTTTCTATTCCAAAGGATGGGATCATCTCCAAAAAGGTTTAATTCCACTGAATGCAAAATAAATTCAAAGACTAATTTCAGGATGCTACAAACACATACAAGATTGTTCTACATGAAAGCTTTTATGGGTGAAATTTCTATGATGCCAGACATTAGTGAGACACCTAGGAAGATTGATCATTAAGGTCATGAGTTCATATGAATTTTCCAGTTTATCCACAAGTTAGTATTATTTTTAAAAATATCCTGATATGAATATACACTTCCTCATCAATGTGCTTGGTGAAAATCTAACATGTTGTCTCCGTGATCTTCTAGGCTCAGAATGCTGCATTTTCCAGCACATTGTGCACAGAGCCATCTCACTGTGAATGATTCCCAGTCACTATGCTTATAATTCTAGTATTAAAAAAACAAAATAGAGAAGTTGCAGGAATGGGAATATTCACATTTACATGATTAGGGCACTTTTCCATGCAGATAAATATATGACGGAAGCCAAATCCAAACCAGAAGGCAGTCCAGTGAACGTGGAATCAAAATGAGAATAATTAGTTAGATTAGATAAATCTTTCCTCTTGGCATATATTCATAAATATAAACCCACAACAAAATTGGTCTTGCCAATAGGACTGATATAGATAAGTTAATAGACATAAGACCACAATCTTTTGGATAGCTCTAGAATGGTCACTGTCAAAATTAGCATAGGTATTGAGAGTCAATAACCAAGAAAGCCCCATATAAGCTTGAATTAATAATGAGAAATGTGCAACGAGAAGAAAAAAAAAGTAAAACAGCACAACTGAAAATGGTAGACAGGAGGACAAGAAAAGGTGATTCAATATTTCAATATTTCTTCTGAAATATGACTCAGATATGAAAAATAATTTTAATTCAGCACTTAAACAAAAATTCTCCAATATGGTACCAGTATCAATTGTAGCATCAAGGGCAAAGTTTCTCCTTCTGGAATACATGTGGCTAAAGTCTTAAAGATCTTGTAGCTTATTATGTTTGGCTGAATGTATGTCACAAAACTTTAACCACCCAGTGAGAATGAAAGCAGGCATGTTTGGGCAAGCATCATTTGCAACAAGGTCCCATTGTTTGTCTTGTTTCAAATTCATTTCAGATGCATCTGTTCATTACAACTATAAAATATAGTCATAGGAAATAACTAGGAAGTGTAAATGATTGCTAATCTGTGACCAAGAAAATACATAGGCCTGAGTTTAACATGATCATGATTTTATCTCATTTATTCAATAATTAAATAATCATTCATTCATTTTGCATTGACTTAGTTGAATAAATAAGGCATGAGGCATTTCTTTAATTAGTTCACAATGTAAGAAGAATGAATAATCTATTCATTAATGAATATATATATATATATATATATTTTTTTTTTTTAGATAGAGTCTCCCTCTGTCCCTCAGGCTGGAGTGCAGTGGCGTGATCTTGGCTCACTGCAAGCTCCACCTCCCAAGTTCACGCCATTCTCCTGCCTCAGCCACCTGAGTGGCTGGGACTACAGGCGAACGAATATTAAATGATAGGTTGGATAATAGAAATATGTATATACGAAGTTGGATAGAGGCACAGAGAAGAAGTAATTACAATTAGTTAAATGAGTCAGAGAAAATTCAAAGAGAAGTGTATATTTAAATTGTAGCATGAAAAAAAGCTAGCTAGTATGGAAAAAGTAAGGAATTTCAGGGACAGAAACATAAAATATGGCATGGTTGAATATATACAGGTCATGAAATATGTGTGGACAGTTCTGTCTATATAGGGGATAAGAGAGATGAAGCTGGAGAAGAAGACAGTAGTAAGAGTTTGAAGGCCTAGCAAAGTATACTGGTGATCAACAGTTAAAGTAAAAATCACCCAAACTTCAAAACTCTCTAATGATATAGACTGTAGAGCCAAGACGAGAGTGCTAAATATTTGTATAGTGTTAATAGTTGACAAAGCATTTTTTTTAGATGAAATTCTGCCCTTGTTGCCCAGGCTGGAGTGCAATGGCATGATCTCGGCTCACTGCAACCTCCGCCTCCCAAGTTCAAGTGATTCTCCTGCCTCAGCCTCTGGAGTAGCTGGGATTACAGACATGCGCCACCATGCCTGGCTAATTTTGTATTTTAGTAGAGATGGAGTTTCACGATGTTGATCAGGCTGGTCTCGAACTCCTGACCTCAGGTGATCCACCTGCCTCTGCCTCCCAAAATGCTGGGATTACAGGCATGAGTCACTGTGCCCAGCTGACAAAGCATTTTAACATAGCTTAAGTTTCTAATCTTTATAAAATGTCCATAAATTAGGAAAAGGTAGACAATTGTTACTTTTTCATCTGACAAGGCACTGTCACTCAGAAATTCCAAGTGAGGTATTCAATTTCATACAGTAATAGGGTGACCCATGAAAATTATCCATATTATCTGACATTAGGTCCTAGTATTGTCACCACTTTGCTATTAATACACCTACCAGCACCCTCTGTAGACTTTTGAGGTTTTAGAGACAGCTATTGCAGATCTTAGAGTTTGCCGACTTACAGATAAATTTTGTTCTTAGTGGTCCTTATTGTCTTTTACTACCATCAATTGTCCAGTTGTAATGTTCTAGGATTGTGTCTTCCTCTGTCTTGCACTCCTGCATCTGTAGCATCATTTATTGTGTATTTTAATCACCTGAAACTCATAAAACAACTAATTGTATATCACTTAACTTTGTGTATTATATAGCTTTAAAATAGTGCAAGTGTATTGTAGTTTAGAAATGGTCCCTAAGTGAGCACTCATTCTCACAGATAACACAAGAATCTACTGAACATTTTTTTCCCCAATTACTTAAACCTAGTGACTAAGCTGGCACAGCAATCACATTGACTCTCCAAAAACAGCCGAGACCAGCAAGGAAGACGAGAAAGTGAATATGAGCTTCTCATACATTGCCGAATTGTTACTCCAGACAGATGGCATCAGTGTTACCTGGATGCCCCAACAGGTAGCTTTGACACATATGGAAAACACAGCCCTTCATTCAAGAGCATGTTGCAATGCTTCCCACTTTGTACAGCCCTTTTATATAGTTGGTTTCTACATCCTTTGCCACAGAGAAACTGTATATCTTTTGGTTATTCTTTCAATTTAGTCCTTTCAATTACATCATCATTTTTAATGATGTCTATGTTTTAACATGAAAGCTTCTTGAAAATCATATTGGTGGAATATATCGAGTTGCTATTATATAACAATTTATCCTAAAGAAAAATTCTAAAATGCTAACAAAAAGTCTGCATACAAAAATGTTCAATAAAGTGTTATTTATGATCACTGAAATTATAAAAAGAAAACAACTCGATTACATAGTCTATGCTTAATCAGTATCTTTTGAATGAGTAAGTTTAATGGCATGAAACATTTCTTCTTCTGGATTGTTTATAGTGTGCACCCTATGCCTTCCTAAAAAGACAACAACTATTATGCTATGATATTTTAATCATCCATCAAATGCCACACCCAATATGGGAATGGGTGATACCATACTATATAGGTTAAACAACATCTTTTTTAATGTGTGTCTTCTTGAAAAGACAATGCCTTATCATAGGGATGATAAGTATATGTTAGAGCCTGAACTGAGTTCTTCTTCTCACACCCACAAACAATATCACTATAGTCATGCATTGCATAATAACATTTCAGTTAATGATGAAATGCATATATCACCATAGCCCCGTAAGATAATAATACCATATTTTTACTACACCTTTTCTATGTTTAGATATACAAATTACTTAGCATTGTGTTGTAATCACTACAGTATTCAGTACAGTAACATGCTGTACAGATTCATAGCTTGGAGGCAATAGAGTTTACCATATAGCCTAGGTGTGTATTAGGCTATACCAGCCAGGTTTGCATAAGTGCACTCTACAGTGTTTGCAAGATGACAAAGTCGCATAATGAAGATGCATTTATCAAAAGGTATCTCCGTCATTAAGTGATGCATGACTATTATTCTACTGCTCGTTTCTGCCAAGCCCAGATATAGCCTTTTAATCCATTGCAACAAAGGCTCAAGGATTGACTGGTCAATAGGAGTTCCATATATGATCAAATGGATTTACTGTAGTGACTCTAAATGATATGAATGACACATCCCTCTTCAAAACAGTCTGAAGGTGAATTTAAGACAATTTCCACAAGTCAATCACATTCAGAATTTCACGTCCATGAGACAAAGCTTTGAGCTATGAAGATCTACAATTAAATTCTGGCTCTACTACTGAATGTTTTCTGTACTTATGTAAGTCATCTAACTCTTTTGGATTTTGCCTTTTTGATAAAATAATTAAAATAAATGGTCATTCTACCAAGTCTTCCACAAAGACTACAAATGTAGTCTACTACATTTTACAAAGATATTCTAGTTTTATGGGAGTCAAATAAATATAAGCTTTGGAAACTTAAGGCATTGTGCAAATGTGTGATCCCTATTTTTATTAATACTCATTTAGCAATCAATAAATAATATGGGACTTACTAGTGCATTCCCATACTAGGGCCAAATTTTGAAGACACAAAGTTTACCAGAATACATACCCTGTCACTGGAGGTATTTATTCCAAGTGTGTGTGTGTGTGTGCGCGTGTGTGTGTTTTAATGTTGTTATCATTAATAGGTCTCTAAACTGCCTAATGGACATAGTAGTAGTTCAAACAAGTAATGGTCAATTTTAATAAAACAGGCTGTTTTGATTTTTTATTTAAAAATCAAAACAATCAATCTAGTCACTTGACATTATATGAAAACACTATATATAACATTATAACATTATGTATATAATTATATATAAACATTAAATATAAAAAACAAAAGTAAATACATAAACAAGAGTAGCTTTCACTTTATTGGTATAATATAATATTATGGTTATGTTTACCTTTTTTAGCTTACCATTAAGAGAGGTTGTAAGAAGGAGGCATATTAAAATCAAATGTTCCTTTTGACTATCACCATCTTGACCTCCCAATAAGGTACTTTGTCTGAGTGATGCCATGTCTTTTAGTTAATGCTCCATTCACTCCATTTCCCATAGCAGTGTGCACTGAAGTATGTCAGTTCCAGCCATGTTTCTTTCACCTATGAGGCAGAGTTTATGTAAAGTACTGGCATTTTTTGACTTTCTGTTGCTGAGGCTGTAACCTAAAACATAAAAATAAAATTAGAAAAACTAAAAGAAAACATAGGAAAATATCTTTACAATCTTGGGATGGGAAAAATTGTTTGGAAAGGGAAACGATGACTAATAAATGATTAGAAATAGGATTTCGGACTTTGCCAGAAATAAAAAAAATTATTTAATGATAATTAAACAGCAGATTTAGAAAAATAAGGCTGTGTGTGTGCATAGGCATGTGCCTGTGCATGTGTGTGTGTGTGTGTGTGTGTGTGTGTGTGTGTATGAAGCTTGCTGACTGGGAATATCTATATCTGTATACATATTTATATACACAATCATTATATATAATATATACAATTACATTCAGAATATGTAAACAACTCCTACAAGTTAAAAAGACAAAATGAATTCAATGCTTAAATGAGAAAAACATTTGAATATAGAAACTTCACAAAAGAAGGTATATGAAGGAAGAATAAGTTCATGAAAAGATGCTCAACATGATTAATTATCAGGAAAAATGCAAATTAAAACCACATTGAGATCCTATTTCACACTCAGGAAAATAGCTAAAATTAAAAAGACTGTAAACAAAAATTGGCAAGAATCGCTGAAACTCTTGCTACTGCTGGTAGGACTATCAAATAGAGTAGCTACTGTGGAAAACTGGTGTTTTTTTGAAAATTAAAAATAAGCCTACTCCAATCACCCAATTATATTCCTAGTTCTTTACTAAGGAGGAATGAAAATGTATGGCCATAAAATAACTCGTAGAAAATGTTTATAGCAGCTCTAATTGTATTAGCGAAAACAACACAAAAATATTAGAGCCATCCAACATTCATCAAATGGAGAATAGACATACTTATATGTGTATAATTTATAAAATACTCAAGAAGCAAAAGTAATTTATGGTGATACAAATTAGAAAAATAGTTGCCTGTGGAGAGGGTGAAGATTAGCTGAAAGAGGGCATGAAAAAACTTTCTAAGGTAATATAAGTATTCTATAACTTCATTAGGTTGTTGGATACACACGCATATACATTTTCCAAAACAGTAGCTTTTAAAATTATGACCTGTGCATTTCACTGTACATAAAGTATACTTTAATTTAAATAATCATATTACCATTTGAGCCATAGAAGCAGTATTGCAGCAGAATTCCAAGACATATGTTGCTAACTTGACTTTGCCACTCAACTACAATTTTGATCTTAGAAAGTAATTAATTCCTCTTTATCTCTGTTTCTTCATTTAACGGTTTTAAATAATCAATTTGTAAGAGCCCTTCATTTGTAGTCTCTGTGAGTACAGGAACAATATTTATCTGTTCACAACTATATCCTGCATAGCTTATACAATGCTTGGCATGCATATACTATTTGTGTGTTTCTTTCATGAATTGAATTTGATGAAAATGTCATGTCTGTATGATTAGGCTGTTAGCTAACTAGTAATTCAGAACTCTCCTTTATACCTCTTATAGTCACTATTGTAAAATTTTCCAAATTAAAAGCACTAAGTATTTGTTTAATGCTGCTGCTTCTAATTCATAATTTTCCAGTTCTCATATATATTTGAAAAATTTGGAGTTATAGTTTCTATCAGGTCAGCTCTCATAAGCATCTAAATTTCGCAAATGTATGTACGCATGTGAACATGTATTTCAGATCTTGAGTCTAACAGCCTTTTTAACCTGATTATTCATACTACTTAAAGCACAATATTAACATTTCATCTTTCATATGAGGTGATATTAACTACAGACGAGATGATTATGATTTGGGAGGCTTTTGATATGTTTAGACAATGACAGGTCAGTGAATGGTGTGACATTTAGAAACAAATAATTAATGATCAACAATATATCTTGTCACTGAACACATTAACTAGGAAAAGAACCTTCAATCACGGTTAGAAATAGAAGGTACCTTAGAGATCACTGGATGGGACTACTCACTCCACAGCTTCAAAGCAAAGTCATGTCATTTCCCCGTGATCAGAGAGTGAGCCAGAAATAGAGGTTGTCAAGGGACTCTAGAGTGCATTCCTTCCAACAACTTATGCTCCCTTCTTGGTTCCCTTATTTCATGACCCCAGCACATAACCTATTATTATACTATTTTATTCAGTGACAATAAGCACTTGGCCTTCTTGCTTCCAGTTTGTTTCCCCAGGTCATACTGTCCATGGCAGACATAACTAATAAATGATGAGTTTCCTCTTCATTGAGCCTGGACTCAGCTTCATGAACACTTTCAGCAAAGCAGGACAACACAGTTTTTGGAGTAAGTTTGCTAAACCACAGTATATGCTTTTGAGAAGTTACTGAAAAAAGTACTATTTTCTCTACCAATGCATCTTAATGGAGTATCAGGTCTGTAGATAATATCAAAACAAAAATACCTTTTATCTTTAAAATGAGCCTTTATGCATTTTTCTTTATGGAGTATACTTTTCTTGATTATTTATGAGAAATTTTGGTTCTGTGGAAGTAGTAAGTGTAAATACAATAAATTTCAAAAGAAGAGATGATCAGCTAGATACAGATAAGGAGATGCTTCATGAAAAGAGCTCCTTGAAGAATTAATGAGTAGAATTAGCACATCTAGAGATCTAGGGAAAATATAAGCAAAGTCACAACAAGAGCAAAGCCTGAGATAAACATAAGGTGGTGGTGAAAATGATCTACTTTGATGATAAAATACTATATATGATAACTGTCTGTGGGAAAATAATAGAGATTGGACTAAACCTGCAGCCATGTTATAGAAGGCAGTGAGTACGTGGGAAGATTTGGAGCAGAAAAATGATGACTGGAACTTCCTTAGGAAACTTAATGTAGCAAAACATGTAAAAAACATGGATTGGAGAAAAATTAATGAACCATGTGGAATTTGCGTGCGGCCATTTTTGTTTAGGCATGTAAAAAACAAACAAAAAAGGCCTTGTTTTGGTCAGGGCAATAACTGTCTTCTCACTGGAAATGGAATGTGAGACTGCTTCCTGACAGTCAGAAATTAGACTGGAGGAGCCAGGCTCTGTGGCTCACAGCTGCAATGCTAGCGCTTTAGCAGACCAAAGTGGGAGGATCACTTGAGGCTGGGGGTTTAAGACCAGTGCCTGGGCAATGTAGTGAGACCTTATCTCTATAAAAAATAAAATTAGCCAAGTGCAGTGGCATGCACCTGTAGTCCCAGCTACTCAGGAGACTGAAACAGAGAAATCAATCACAGCCAGGAATTTGAGGTTACAGCATGCATTGATCATACCACTGCTCTCCAGCTTGGGTGACAGAGCAAATCCCCGTCTCTGAAAAAAAGAAAAAGAAAAGTTAAAACATTAGGCTGGAGGCAGAGGACAATATTTAGGCATGAAATTCCAGCCCTGTTGTGACCGAATCACAATGTTAAAGTTTAATTTCTCCAAAGTAGTACTCCTTTGGAGTAAACTTCCTGTTCTGTTCCTTTCTGTACTCCTTAAGGACGTATTTTAAGAAATGTAAGAATATATCTTAATTGGGTGAATTATTGGTTAGCTACAGAATGGTAGACTGAATTACAATGTTACAGTTTGATTACTCCAAAGTAGTAATCCTTCCAACAGTTGATTGCCTGAACACTTAGACACCTAGTCTTCTCCCCTTCCAGGCCTCTGTGCTCTTTCCCCTGTGAAGAATAACTACCATTTCATCCTGGACAGCCATTGTTTGCCTGGACCACACCTTGCTGTGACCATAACCCTCAGTCAGGCTCAGTCTTCCTTCAAGATCTGCAGGTCAGTCAGGTCCCCCAGCACCAGTCCTGTTTTCAGTAAGCAAGTCCAAGCCTGAGGCCTTCCTTCCTTTCTGTAAATTATTATTAGGAAGCACTCAGTATCAGACTGACATCTGCACTACAAAAAAACCTGCCACTACTATGCCAACACACCAGGAGGGTTAGGTCCTCAAAGGGTGATTAGGGGTGGGTATAATAAATAACTACATGTATGTTTCTTGCCTTTCACAATGTACTACACAGTTTGATATGAAACTCTATGGGATGTTCACAAATTTTGGTGACCAGTGCAGATTATATTCATTACTAGCATTTCACATTACAGAAAAAAAATTACAGCAAACAAGAAGGCTTGCCTAACTGAACAACATCTGTGTTATCTGTGTTATATTATTTCCACTAAACTTCCTGTTCTGTTCCTTTCTGTACTCCTTAAGGACGTATTTTAAGAAATGTAAGAATATATCTTAATTGGGTGAATTACTGGTTAGCTACAGAATGGTAGACTGAATCACAATGTTACAGTTTAATTACTCCAAAGTAGTAATCCTACTATGTACTTTTGAGGCCTAGATCTTTTAGTGATTCTGAACCACACCTACTTATCTCATAGGCTTTCTAGGACAGCTTGTGATATGGCCAAGGGCTGTTTCTTCAGCCTCACAGCTCAACACTCTTCAAGGGTGGTAATAAATCAACAATACTGAACTCCGCGGGGCTCCACAGACCCAGGGGCTTGTCTCCAAACTCTACAGTTTGTACATGCTGCTCTCTTATCCTGAAGTATCATTCCCAACATGTCTAATGAATAAACACCTGCAGTCTTCAGCACCAAACCAAAGCATCTCCTCCTGGACGACTGTCTCAGAGATAATATATATAATGGTTGTGGGCTGGAGCTTTGGAAGCAGATGTAGTTCTCACTACTTACTAGCTATGCAACCATGACTTGTTATCGCTGTTCTGCACCTTAGGTTAATCATTTAGAAAATGAGATAAAAATCCCTAATATATACAACATATTTAGGATTACATGAAATAACACCTTTAAAGGACTTAATACCATAGTAAGTACCCATTGAGTAAAAATTCTAATTTTTGGCTGATCATCTAAGAAAAGTTGATTATTTTTTCATGTATCTCATCTAATTTCTCAATTACCTACTCTTTTAAATTCATCATACATAATTGGAATTACTTCTTTAGAACTCTATCCCCATATTGATCTATGACTTCTTTGAAAATCAGCACTGTGCTTTTCGGCTTCGAAACACCAAGCACTCAGCACCTTAGCACACAGTAAGATATCAATAAATATTTCTGCAATAATTAATAATTAAATAAATAGACAATTAAATGGACAAATAAATAGAGTACAAATACAGAATTAAATCCTAGCATTGTTACTTGCCATTTTGGCAATTTGCTTACCCTTTCTAAGTTTCAGTATCCTCATTTGTAAGTTAATTATGATAATAATATCTACTTAATATAGCTGTCATATACTTTCTAGAGGATACTGCATATGTAAAGTGCTTTGTAAATTGTATTGATCTGCACAAGAGTAATTTATAGTATTTTTATATATTAATTGCTGATTTTTAAAATTTTGCATGATTTTCCTAGAGTGCTAAGATATTTGGCTAAATTTTATAACAATCTATTATTAAAGAGTAAGAAAAATGAGAATGTGCAATTAAAAGAAGGAAAAAGACCATCCACCTTTCTTGGCCTGAATAGATTTTGCTTGTCACAGAACCTGTCAGAGGTGGTGGTTGAATTCTGAAATTCACTAAGTTTGCAGGCAGTTGCTTCTCACAGGGGATTCTTTAACACACCTGCCTAAGAAAAGCTTGCTTCACAAGTTCCCTGTCAAATTTACTTCCAATTACCCTGTTTCCTCAAGGCAGTTATTTAAACTTTTGGAACTTGTAAGCTAAACTACTGGTCTTGTCTTGGTCCTGATGTTCTGTGTGTTTGCTGGCTACTATCACCTATGTGTCCTGGACCTTTATATGTTTTGGGTGAGTCAGAATCCGGAAAGATTCTTTCTAGTATCTAAGATCCATTTTGTGAGTTTCCATCATCTTCCTACTGTGTGGCTATTCAACAGACTTGACCAATTCAAAAGATTTCTACTTAAATTTACCAAAATGATCACAGGGCTAAAAGGTAGGTGGGAATGGGTTCTAGCCCAAGGAAGGGAAAGTAAATAAATATTTATTGAGCATGTATTATGTGCTGCATGTTATCTTAGGTATTACAACAAAAATAAAATTATAAGGCCCCCCAACCATCTGAATGGACACCTTCCCTCAGCCGAGGGCATTCCAAAGTTAACTTGAAAAATTAGTTCAGGCTGTGATGGGAAGTGGGTGTCAGGCATGCCTCATTATGTCCTCCTCCACTTTGGAATTCAGGAAAAGCCAACTAACACTAACATTAACACAGACCTTAAGTCTGATAAGAAATATTTACAATCTATTCTCTCTGAAGCCTGCTACCTGGAGACTTCAACTGCATGATCAAACCTTGGTCTCCACAACCCCTTATTGTAACCCAGACATTCTTTTATATTGAAAATAACTCTTTCGACCAATTGCCAATCAGAAAAATTTTAAATCTATCTATGACCTGGAAGCCCCTGCTTTGAGTTGTCCCACCTTTTTAGATGGAACCAATATAAGTCTTGCATGTAATGATTGATGTATTATGTCTCCCCCAAATGTATAAAAGCAAGCTTAGGCACATGTCATCATCAGAACCTCTTGAGGGTGTGTCACAGGTGCATCCTTAACCTTGGCAAAATTAACTTTCTAAATTGATTGAGACCTGTCTCAGATACTTTGGGATTAACAGTATTTATGTATGTCACTTAACCTTTACACCAGCTCCAGGAATAAGCCAAGGATTGTTTAGTTCTTTTGACAACTGAAGAAACTGGGTTCTGAGATTTTAAATAATTGGCCTAAAGTTAATCAGAGGCAAAGCTGGAATTCACACCCATCTGAATCCAAAGTCTGAACTCTTTAAATGAAGCAGTTTTTTCTCAATTCTTATGAGACTTGGTATCTGCTTTGTAACCTTCCCAAGTAATTTTGATGCATACCAACAATATCTAAAAACCATTGGAGTGTGTCTTGTAGTCTCTCAGCTCAGTTCATAATTTGCTATTTGGTCAGAAACAATCATTTAGTCTTTGTAAGCATTTTTATAGTTAGTAAAAAGTTTTTTAAAACTGCCCTAAATTCTTGAAAAGATTGCTCAATTCAATCCAACATACATTCATCAAATTCTATCAGTCAACTCAGCTTGCCCAGGGAGGAGTAACTGATTTCATAAAGCATGTTTCTTGCTAATGCAGATCTTATTCTTCAGACTATATGACTTTGGAAGTAAAGAACTATACTTTGGAAGTAAAGTGCCTTGTCCTGGGATTAAGAGTAAAATATCTCCTATGGATCAATTACCATAGAAGACAAACTAAAACCTTGCTGTGAAAAGACAGTCACTTAGAAAGAAATGTATCAATTTGTGTAAAGAGGTCAAGGTTTTTTGAGAAGTAAAAGACCAGCTATCTACTCCCAGGAAGGTTTCCCCCTTCATCAGTTAGGCAGATTAGGTAGGGGATTGATTGCTTCAATTAAATCAGGAATTCAGCATTTTCTAACTAACTTTTTTTTTTCTTTTTTTCTCTTTCTTTTTTTTTTTTTTTTTTTTGGAAAACTGTTCAGTATCTACCTTCTCAGCTTACAAAAACTTTAGGTGATGTATCTCTAACCTTGAGAGGTTTCCAAGTCTCCAACTTCATGCTCTAAGAAACTTCATATTCTGATAAATGTCATGAGGAAAATATCTGCTACACAATTGAAGCTGATTTCTTCCCATGAAGAATATTGCTTCCTAGGCACGCATGCGCATGTACACACACACACACACACACACACACACACACACTGCAGAAGATTTCCTTTTCCTTTTGAAAACTCTGTAATTCCCCAGCCTCTGGGCAACCCTAGAATTCAGCATTTGTAAACTACCTTTGAGTTTGAAGTTCCCAATTATTTAATTTTTTCTCCAGACCTATGTGGCCACTGAATGCATTGGTGGTTTCTTCTTTTCTTTCTTTCTTTTTTTTTTTTTCTTGAGATGGAGTTTCACTCTTGTTGCCCAGGCTGGAGTGCAATGGCAGATCTTGGCTCACTGCAACCTCCACCTCCCAGGGTCAAGTGATTCTCCTGCCTCAGACTCTTGAGTAGCTGGGATTACAGGCATGCACCACCACGCCTGGCTAATTTTGTATTTTTGGTAGAGACGGGGTTTCTCCATGTTGGTCAGACTGGCCTTGAACTCCCAACCGCCGGTGATCCACCTGCCTTGGCCTCCCAAAGTGCTAGAATTACAGGCATGAGCCACCGCACCTGGCCTTGCTGATTTCCTTTTCCCTTGCAAAGGCCCTCTGCTTGTGCCAAACTCAGTCCTTAGCCTACACAGGCAATGGGAAATTGTCGGGGTGGGGCAGGAGGGAAGAGAGGAAGCCAAGGAAGGGTTCTGCTAGAGATCATCAGTTCACCTAACAAAGGTTCTCTGCTCTGAAATTTTAATTTGTTAATTCTCGACTATTTGTTAAGATTTCTGATGTTTTTAAAACTAAAATACTAAAGTATTTTTTTTCTAGTTGTTAGAGAATGTTTGGCCTGCTATGACATATTATATCCTTCTCAAGAGTTGAAATCTGTTATCAAATGTTTTTGATGTGAAATGCACACACTAAGGTGCACAAATTTTTGGTAACAGATTAATTTCTATAAAGCAGATACACTTCTGTCATCACTATCCTTATGAAAATATAAAATACTGTCAGCACTTCAGACTTATTTCTTTGTGTCCCTTCCCAGTCCCAACCACTATCTTCTAAAGGTAACCATTATTTAAGCACCTTTTCTCTGTGTTGAATATTTTAAATCTGGCAGACAAAAAATTGCATAGAGACTAGTTTAACTATTACTAACTACTCCAGTTGGTTATTTTAATGACGGTTTTGTCATATAGAGTTCATACTCAAGAGACAGCTTGTCAAAGATGATTTGAACTGAATACATAAATCTAATAAACCCATCACACTTTCCAAAGAATGAAAACATTTTGCACGTCACTTTTCTTGTGATAATGGTAAACCTCTGAATGATTTCAGGTCTTCATTTGCAGACCGCCATTTCCTTTCTCAAGGTCTTCTATTTTAAGCCCATCCTCCTTCTTGAATTTGAACAGGTGTCACAAATTGGGGAAATGGTGAAAACATAGGCTGAGGTAATATTCAAAATCTAATATTGAATTTTGATCCTATCACTTTCCAGCTATACAATCTTGAGGAAGTTGGTTAAATTCTTTGAGCCCCATATCCCACAGTTGTAAAAGAGAATGGTTACATCTATTTTATTTATTGTCCTGAGTAAATAAGGTAACTCACATAAAAGTCTCTGGCTCATTGTAGTTCACATTTACCCCTATGAAAAAACAGCTCCAGGCTAGAATCTCTAAACCGTTTTTGTATAAACCATTGGTTACATTCATTTTAAAGCCATAATATGCTGCTGCATCCCTGAGTCATTTATATTTGATATTTTACTATGAGGCACGACATTAACCCGATTAAATTGATTACCATGGTGAAGTAAGAGACAAGGGGAAAAGGGTATTGTCAATTTAAAGGTTTGTGGAGTAGGGTTTTGAATCAAACCACTGCAAAGACAGCTAGTTACCCAACAAAATGGTGTACATTCTTTCTGTAGAGTAACGTTGTTGGGAAGCAGGAATCACATCATACACATGCACAGGTGTGCATGCATGCGTGCACACACACACACACACTCCTTTGAATGTCAAAGGCAGAGAATGACAGACATTTTCTGTAAAGGACTAGGTAATGAATGTTTTAGGATTTGAGGACCAGACAGTTACCAGCCTCTGTCAGAACAACTCAACTCTCATTTTAGAATAAAAGCAGTAACCTTAGACAATATATAAAGAAATTAGCATTCTAATAAGATTTTATTGATGGACACTAAAATTACTATTATGTTTTTCTCAAGTAATACTCTCAAGTATTACTCTTCTTTTGATTTTTAATAGTTGATATTAAAAAACGTAAAATTCATTCCCAGCTGACGAGTTATATAAAGACAGGTTTTGGCCTCTAACCGCCTTTTAAGCAATGGCAGAACCACAAAAAAAAGTGTCTTTGTTCCCTGAATCACATGAAAAAGGTCACATGAAAAATACCTCTTTGGAATTGCTACATCAGCAAAATAATAATAATAATAAGCTATGTACAAAAACAGAAAATTTAATAATAGTTACACCTGTTAGTTTTATCTAAAGGGGGTGCAGATGTAAGATTAGATAAACTACCAGCTACTGTCTTAGTCGACTGACTGAAAAACAGCTAGGAAAATTGTACTAAAAACTAGAAAGTTGAAGACTTGTGCACACAATGGAAAATTATTTAGTAATAATACCTCCTGTATTAACTGGGAAAGTAGATTACATACCTACTGAACCCATATCTCTATGAGAAGAACTTAGAAAGAACTATAATGCTACAGTTTGTTGATTATTCCTTGCAGTTTATAACCATGAGTGAAGAGACACGTGTGAGTTCAGGAAAGACTTCACCAGCTTGCAAGCAGAAATGAAAAAAAAAAAAAAATAGAGAAAATGTGGCATTCTTTTGTCTTTGAAATATTAGAAAAACTGGAGCTTTTGAAAAGCTTATGAAACTGATTTTCCCATGTGGAAAATATATAAAATTAATCCTCTTTACACCATCAGCGTTCATTGTACCTAATTTTAGTGCTTTGACTGTTAAATATTTTAAGGAAGGACATTACATATATTTTTGTATTTCCTTATGAATGTTGCTAAGAAAAAAGGGAACATTTACTTGATTTTAATCGAATAAAATTTATTGTATATAATTCAATTCAATTACCATATAGGTTCATTGGACTATTTTGTAAAACAAGATCCATAATGGGACATTAGTAGCTTTCATCAAACTCTATAAAGAACTCAGGATTTTTCTTTGTGTGTCCATAATGTCAAGGAAGAGAGAACTGACAGAAAAAGAGTTTTTATAATTATTATGTGAATCAAAAATAAATGCAAAGAGGCAGAATGCAAAGAAGTGAAAGAGAAGCCATTATAACTAATGCCACAGAAATAAAATGGATCAGAAGAAACTATGAACTATTCTATGCCAACAAATGGAATAACCTAGAATGATTGAATACATGCCAAAAATATACAATCTATTAAAACTGAATCATGAAAAAGTTGAAAATTTGAGCAGAAAAAGAAGTATGTATATTTAATCAGTAATCAAAATCTTCCCAACAATAGAGTCCAGGGCCAGAGAGTTTCACTGGTGAATCCTACCAAACATTTACAGAAGTAACAACAATCCTTCGCAAACCTTCCAAAAACCTGAGGATGAGGGAGCACTTCCAAACTCATCTTATGAGACCAGTAATACTCTGATACCAAAGCCAGTAAAAGGCAGTAGAAGAAAAAATATATATTTCTGGGTGATGTCTCTAAGGAACGTAGTTGTAAACATCCTCAACAAAACACTAACATGAACATTTGGTTCTTCTGTGTTAAAAGAGAAAAGGAAGGTGGCATATATAAATAACAACAAAAAAGACATGACACATACAAAGAAGGAAACAAGTAACTGAACATGGAAAATAATCACAGTGAATCACCTGCATTATAACAATTATATAAGGGCATTATAACAATTATATAAGGCAAGAAGATAAGCAGAAACCCAGTGCCCAATGTGGCCATTCCGGACAGGGTCAGTGTCATCAAAAGACAATTAAACTGTGCAACAAGGCTAGTGAACACTCAGCCCAGAGAGGAGAATGGCCATCACTAAGGGGAAAGTCTCCAAGAAAAAACAGGAAATGACAGATTACATAGTGAGACTGAAGTTGTTGAAAAATTGTTCTGAGAGGATTTTAGAATGTAAAGGAAGAGTACAAACAAAATAAGCAAATAACAAGAATGACAAGTATTTTTTCAGGAAAAACAAAAAGTAGAAAAGGAAATATAATTAAATGTACTCCCATTCTCAGTTTATAAATAATCTTTCATAATAATAACAATGTAAATGCAGTCTATATAACATAAATACAAAATTTAATAATGATATTGTGACAATGGGAGAGGGGAGGCAGAAGGGGTGGCACTTTTCAATTAGAAAAGTTCACAGGCACTTTCACAGCAATTCAAATGATAATTTCTGAATTTTAGTAATGAAATTAAAACACACATTATTTTAAAAGACTTGATAGAGTTCACCTTTGGGAGAGGTAACCAGGAGAGTAGGAAGGTACAGGGTTGGAATGCAACGGCATTTTTTGTAAATCTTTTGTATACTTTGATTTGATAAAACAAGTATTGCAATACATAAATACAATTTATAATAAATAAACCATATTCATTTGTTAAAATAATATTAATTTTAAATAGTTTGGCCTGGAATTTATGTCATTTAAAGAATGACTTATAAAAGTATTATAAAATTTTGTAAATATAAATATTTGCCAAAATTATGTTTATAGTAATAAACTCAAATTTCTTATCAAAATGTGAAAAAAACATTAGGGTTAGAATATTTAATATTTTTTATTTTATTTATTCATTTATTTATTTATTTTGGAGACAGGATCTTGCTCTGTCACCCAGGCTGGAGTGCAATGGCACCATCTCAGCTCACTGCAACCTCTACCTCCTAGGTTCAAGCAATTCTACGGCCTCAGCCTCCTGAGTAGCTGGGATTACAGATGCACGCCACTATGCCCAGCTAATTTTTGCATTTTTTTTTTTTTTTTTTTTTTTTTTTTTTTTTTTTGAGACGGAGTCTCGCGCTGTGTCACCCAGGCTGGAGTGCAGTGGCGCGATCTCGGCTCACTGCAAGCTCCGCCTCCCAGGTTCAGGCCATTCTCCTGCCTCAGCCTCCGAGTAGCTGGGACTACAGGCGCCCGCCACCACGCCCGGCTAGTTTTTTGTATTTTTAGTAGAGACGGGGTTTCACCATGTTAGCCAGGATGGTCTCGATCTCCTGACCTCGTGATCCGCCCGCCTCGGCCTCCCAAAGTGCTGGGATTACAGGCTTGAGCCACCGCGCCCGGCCTGCATTTTTTAGTAGAGACGTGGTTTCACCATGTTAGCCAAGCTGGTCTTGAACTCCTGCCATCAGTTGATCCACCCACCTTGGCCTCCCAATAATATTTTTTCATATAAACCTACTATTTAAAAAGTCAAGTTTCATATACTTGTAAAAATCATCAACAAAACATTGAAATAAATATTTGCTTCATCTGTGTTAACACAAAAAGAGGAGGGATAAACAAAAAAAGAAACGGACATGATATATAGAAAGAAAGAAACAAGTAACTGAACACAGGAAATAATTACAGGGAATCTCCCGCATGACAGTGTTTGTATAAGGCAAGAAGATAAACATAAACTCAAACTCCTAGTTTTCTTAAATATATTGTGCAAATATATTTTTTTATGTACCACAATGTGAAAATATTTGGAAAGCACTGACCTAAACTATCCCTCATTTCAATTCTTATGAGCATAAAATAAAATATGAGTTAAACTACTTGCCACAGTTAATAAACATTATTTTCATAGTCATTTTCTTTGTTTTTGAAAAGCTGTCTGAGTTTTGAAGGTAATAAAATCCAAGATATTGAGTAGCATTCCCAGGCTAGTCTCCAAAGCCTATTTACTCCATTCTATTGCTGAAAATAATATGATTGATTTAGATTTTAATGACTTTATATTTTTTGAAGGTTACACATCTTTATCCCACCTAGTTTACTGTCTGAAACACAGTAGATACTTAATAAATGTTTATCAAAGTAAGATAGCATTTCAGCCACCCTTTGAGGTACATTAACTTTTTTGAACTGACCAAGAAGTCTAATGATTCCTTAAATTATTGACTTCTCTCTCTATGATTGGGATATATTTTTAAATTTTACTTCTCTAATAACATCAGAAGAATGTTAGATATCTATCTTCAAGGGCTTTTATGTACCTAGTTAATGCTCAAGTTATTTAATGACCATTATAATATGAGCATCATCCAATTTAGATGGCTACCCTATTGATTATTGAATATTAAGCAATTAAAATACTATAAAGATTAAAATAATACAAGTAATACACATAGTAAAAGCCAATGCATATTGTAGACCACCAATTCTGATTTTATTTTTCTTTTTTGGAGAATATTGTGTTTCAACCTCTAAACTATTTAACCTAAATAGACAAAGCCTATTTAGAAATCTTACTATTCTTGCATACGAAGGTGAATTTCTTATTTATAATGAGTGTTTTTAAAGAGGGCTTAGTTTCTCTGAACAAGTTATAGGTAGAGAGAGTAATAGTTTTCTGAGCTACTGAATCAGCAAAAAGAAAGAGTGCACATTCAGTAGCATTAACGCAGTTATGTGATGTGTCTTATCACTATTGAATGAAGAGGCAGGAAATTACAGACCTACACAAAATGATGGGGTGTGGGAAATTTTATCAGATTTGCTTATTCACTTCAGCAATGTCTTAGTTCAGTGACACTGGGCTCATCAGTTGTACTTTCTCAACTGAATGCTCAATCTGTACTGCTATCATTCTGTTAGGTTGGTGCAAAAGTAACTGCAGTTTTTGCCATTGCTTTTAATATGAGCAATACTCAATACTTGCTCCTTTCCTTTTTCCAAATTTGATTTTAGTTTCACCACTCCCTAGCCTAGTCACAGCCTCTGCTAACTCAGGAGAGTCTTTATCACTGTTGTTGTCATGATCATCTTCATTTGCCATTACTCTCAATAAAACTATAGAGAAATAGAAATGACTCAAGCACTTTCTTTGAATCTATAACCTGGTTCCACCTCACTCATCTTAAGATAGAACACCAATCTTAAGTCTTCCTCACTAACCTTCCTGTTCAGTCTTGGTAACATATCATTCCCAACACTAGCACTTTCTTCACTATTACTCTGAATTGTACCACCACTATCACCCCATCATCTCCCCAGTATCATCTTTAGATGATCACATTTAGAGTAATTTACAATCACATTTAGATCACATTTAGAGTAATTCAGCTTTCACCACCACCATTATGTGCGATAAATAGGTGCATGACTAATGTGGCAGAAAGCATGATTTATCAGAAAGCCCAGGCACGGACTGTATTTACGAAACACCAGTTTGAAATATTGACTTCCTCCCCAGAAATGTTTCCCTTGTACCACAAACTGACATCCACCCATGGTGCGAGGCCACCTTTTCTATACGTAGCCTAGTATTTTACCTTTGCCAATGTTGCTGACTCAATACTTGCTCCTTTCCCAGTTCCAAACTTGATTTTAGTTTCTCCACTCCCTGCCCTAGTCAAAGCCTCTGCTAACTCAAGACAGCTTTTATCACTGTTGTTGTCATAATCATCTTCATTGTCCACTGATTGCATAGAAATCTTAGTTTTCAGTTTGCTTTCACGTAAGTCACGTTTATTCTGGCCCCCTGGCATGCATTCATACATGAGCTTTCCTCTTCCTACACCAATTATTAAACCTTGTACTTCCCTCATTTTCTTCATTTTGGATGTCTTTTCCAGGAAACCATCTGTATCAGGAAGGGTTCCAATAGGAAACAGATGGCACACTTGAAATTGGATTATTTGAGAAGGGTTTATTTTAAAGGTGGTCAACTACAGAATTTGAGTGTTGGAGAACTGCAAAGACAAAATAGTAACAAACGATTACCATCTCTAGGCCTAATGGGATAAGTGGAAGGTATTGGTAACAATATCCAGAAAGAAAGTCGTGTGCTTAAATGAATACAGCTGGAAGGCAAAGGACTCCCATGAGGGGTGGGGCATGGCGGGCTCCAGTAAACAAAGTTTGCTCCTGCTGGCACCAAAGCAGCCTGCTGGTTCCCAAACTTGTTTGCTCATGTGCTCCCTCCAAGGAAGGGTTGAACACTTTACGCTGAGTAATCATGACACCCCTGTCGCGAGTCCTGTGAAGGGGTCAAGAAAATATCCTGCATCATTTGGGGGCTCATGTGGAATTCATCAGAAGAGTGAGTAAATGCACATCTAACTCTATGCTTTCTTTTCCAAAAGTTCTCGTCCTCAGACTTTCCTCTGAAGACACAGGACACATCAAAACTCTGAGTCGTCACTTAAGGGTGAATGACACAGCTTTGCAGGACAGGACATGATCCTGCCACCTCTCTCTTTTGGGTAAAAGGAATATTGGCTCTATTTTCCTTCACAGAGGTCTAGCTGTCAGGTGGGACTGAAATAAAGTCCTGGGGCAATTTAAGGCATTTGGCAGAGCAACACTCCCCAGTGTTGCTGGAAGACTCCTAGACTTGGCTTAAGCCCCGACCACCTATTAGGGTGTCAGCCAATACCCCCAGAGTTTTCTATGATATTTTTCCTTTCTTCTTTCACAGCTTGAAACGACTCCTATCTCTTCTTTTATAATGTTAAGGTTATATTGCTACAATCTGCAGAAATATTACTCGGTAGAATGAGCATTTGGCCAAGTCATCAGATGTGTAAGTCAGAACAGTGCGATTTCCATTTTTTCTTAGAGATGCTACGCCAACATCCACTCCATCAGCTGTAGGCAGGCAGGGCACATAGTGGCTCCTCTTCGCTCCCTCTCCTAGCTTGGATGCTTGGGTGTGTACACAGCATGCACGTGGTGCAGCTAATGACCTTGAGGGGTGGCAGAGATCCATGGCCATCGCAGGAGCCCCAGACCAGTCCTGGGGGTCCCACATGGTTAGTTGACCAGTGTTTCCCACTTGCCATCCCCTCCTGCCACACGCCCACAGAGTCTTTCTTCCCCTGGCCAAGGGGTCTACCTCCTTCCAAACCACAGGAAGGATACAGTGATTAAAAGAATCCATTTGCATAGAGCAAGAAGTTCTTCCCCCAGCGTCCCCCCACCTTGTGCTTAAGCTGTTTTTTTCTGTTTCCTTTTCTATTCAAGGGGGACGTTTCTTTCCTACCTTAGAACTCTGTTTATGATAGGGAAGCAGTGGAGGAGCGACTCTGCTGGATGATGAATGAAAATGTAACAAGGCCCCTCTGAGACTTAATCTAAATGAATCCATGTTGTGTCCGGAATTGGTGGATTCTTGGTCTGGCTGACTTCAAGAATGAAGCTGTGGACCCTCCCAGTGAGTGTTAGGGTTCTTAAAGATGGTGTGTCCGGAGTCTGTTCCTTCAGATGTTCAGGTGTGTTTGGAGTTTCTCCCTTCTGGTGGGTTCGTGGTCTCACTGGCTTCAGGAGTGAAGCCGTGGACCTTCACAGTGAGTGTTACAGCTCTTAAGGTGGGGCCTCTGGAGTTGTTTGTTCATCCCACCGGGAGGTATTCATTCCTCCTGGTGGGTTAGTGGTCTCACTGGCCTCCGGAGCGAAGCTGCAGACCTTCGCAATGAGTGTTACAGCTCATAAAGGCGATGTGGACCCAAAGAGTGAGCAGCAGCAAGATTTATTGCAAAGAGCCAAACAGCAAAGCTTCCAGAAGGCTGGAAGGAGACCTGATGGGGTTGCGGCTGCCTGGCTCTGGCAGCCTGCTTTTATTCCCTTATCTGACCTCACCCACATCCTGCTGATTGGTCCCTTTTACAGAGAGCTGATTGGTCCGTTTGACAGAGTGCTGATTGGTGAGTTTACAATCTTTTAGCTAGACACAGAGTGCTAGACACGAAAGTTCTCCAAGTCCCCACTAGGTTAGCTAGATACAGAGTACTGATTGGTGTATTTACACACCTTGAGCTAGAGGTAAAGGTTCTCCAAGTCCCTATTAGACTCAGGAGCCCGGCTGGCTTCACCTAGTGGATCCTGCACAGGGGCTGCAGGCAGAGCTGCCCGCCAGTCCCACGCCTGCCCCCACACTCCTCAGCCCTTGGGCAGTCTATGGGACTGGGCTGCGCTCTTTTTGGGGCTCCGGCTGAGCAGGAGGTGGCGGGGGGTTTGGGCACGGCGGGCTGCAGGTCCGGAGCCCTGCCTCAGGGAGGCAGCTGAGGCCCTGCGAGAATTCAAGCGCAGAGCTGTTGGGCCGGCACTGCTGGGGGAGGCTGCGCACCCTCTGCAGCTGGTGGGCCGGGTGCTAAGCCCCTCACTGCCCTGGCGGTGGTGCTGGCGGGCTGCTCCAAGTGTGGGGCCCGCTGAGCCCATGCCCACCTGGAACTCATGCTGGCCCGCGTGCTCCACGTGCAGCCCTGGTTCCCACACGCGTTTCTCCCTCCACATCTCCCCGCCAGCAGAGGGAGCTGGCTCCAGCCTTGGCCAGCCAGAGAGGGGCTCCCACAGTGCGGTGGCGGGCTGCAGGGCTCCTCAAGCGCTGCGAGAGTGGACACGGAGGCCGAGGAGGTGCCTAGAGGAAGGGCTGATAGAATGTTGTCACCTCTCAATGCATCCCCTGAAACACCTTTTTGTCCTCAACTTGATTCCAGGCTTCAGGTTGAAGCCCTAGAAAGGAAAACTAGATCTAAGGGATACAAAGGCAGGCAAAAGGCAAAGCATAGATGGGCAGGACTAATTTCTGTCTATTAAGTCCCAGCTTCATGTAAGAAGGCCATGTTCCATGGCACAAATGAGGCCCAGGGAACCCAAAAGTTTCCAATAGTAGGGGGAATGGAGGCATAGGTGAGTGCAAATAATTCCTACCCTCTAGCGCCCCCTTGCCTCATAGATGCGTGTTGCACTGGCACCCGCGTGCAGCATCCATCTAAGGTTGCCAGGACTTGGAGATAAAAAGATGAAAGACAAAAATGGGGACACCCTTTTTTCTCTTCTTCACACACTGGGTTTTTGCTGAAAGAGGGAAAGGAAATGAGAGATGCCTATTTCTCTTTCTTTCAGAACAAGTAAGCAACCATCTTCACCATCATCAGTTTATACTGCTCTGGAGTGTCACTGGGAGTGTTTGACCCTCGGACTCTATGAAGGAAATACGCTTCATAGACTTTTGCACAAATGTTTGGACAAATTGTGATCTGCAGGAAATTATGAGCTGCCTCAGGAAGGAACTATTCATTTTGATACCATCCAGTAGTTGGATCTTTTCCATAAACATGAGGGCAGATGGTCTGAGGCTGCATATATGCAGGCTTTCCTTACCTTGCCAGGTAATCCAGGCCTTTTCCACCAATGTAGAATTGATCCGACCCTCCTGTTTGCCATCTCAAGAGAGGCTGCAGGGGGAAATCCCAGGGAACTAAAGAAACAAACCCCAGAGGCACCTTTAACGGGAGTCAGCTCCCTCTGGTCCTGCTCCTCTGGGTCCACCATGTCCTTCCTATCCAGTTTCTCTCTCTTGCTTGCCCCCTTCTAGAAATCCTCACCCTAGACAAAGCCCCAGTCTCACTCTTGCCCCTCCAACAGGTGCCTGGTGATTTGGCTCCAGTAAGGTCCTGCTCCCCTTCACTCTATAAGACTTAAGAAAAATTAAGGGGGATCTTGGCAAGCTTTCATATGATCCTGACAGATATATAGAGGCTTTCTAGAATTTAACTCTAGCATTTGAATTCTCCTGGAAAGATGTTGTTACTTTTGAATCAAACCCTGCCTAAAACTGAGAAGCAGGCTGCTCTCAGCAGCAGAGAGATTTGAGGATGAACTTTGTATTTCATATAGTGTCAGGGAAGGGAATGAACTTTATTTAATTGGAAGAGAAGCATTGCCATTAGAGAGCTATACATGGGATCCCAGTGATGAGATGGAAGAGTAGAAGAGGAAACACTTTCAGGTATGCATAATGGAGGGCTTACCTTGGGCTAGAACTAAGCCTCTCGATTGTACCAAGCTATCTATGATAGACCAGGTATTTGATAAGAATCCCACTGCCTTTCTGGAAAGGCTAAGAGGGGCCCTGGTAAAGCACACCTCTCTATCTCCTGATTCAATATAGGAACAACTAATCCTAAAGGATAAATTTATTACTTAGGCAGCCTCTGATATCAGGAGGAAGCTATAGAAACAGGCCCTGGGACCAGATAGTAGTTTAGAAAACTCCTGAAAGTGGCCACCTTGGTCTTTTACAATAGAGATAGGGAGGCCCAGGAGAGAAAGAGGAGACACAGGAAAGTGGCAGAGGCTTTAATGGCCACCATGAAGCCCACAAGCCCCAAAATACCCGAAGTGCCTCTGTTAACTGCTACAAATGTGGCAACCCAGGGTACTTTAGGAAGAATCGCCCAGGCAGCGTGAGGGAGCCACCTCGACCCTGTCTAATCTGCAACGGGAACCACTGGAAGGCAGACTGTTCCAGGGCACACTGGTCACTGGGTCCAGAGTCAATCTCTCAAAAGGTCCAGCAGGACTGATGTGTTCCGGGGCTCCTCTCCCTGGCTCCAATAGTCCAGACCACCATTATCATACAAGAACCCCAGGTAATTCTGGAAATCAAAGGGACAGTGGGGTGGGTCTTTTGGTTCTCCTCACCAATCCAGGCCCCCTTCCTCTCTTAGTACAACGGTGAGGAGTGTCTCAGGAAGGCCTTTAACTCGATCTTTTTCCCAATCCCTTAGTTGTAGTTGGGGAGACCACTTGTTCACCCATGGCTTTCTAATTTTGCCTGAAAGTGTAACTCCTCTGTAGGGCAGGGATATTTCTGGCTCACATGGGGACCACTATCTTGATGGCCCCAGGAAAAACTCTTTGTCTCCCCCTAGTGAAGACCAATATTAAACCAGAATTTTGGGCAATTCAAGGGAAATTGGTCGAGCCAAACACAACTGCCATAGTGGTCTGGATCCACCGTAAGGATCCCATCTCCTTTCCTAACCAGAGACTATATTTCCTGAAACCAGAACTTAGGAAAGGACTGGAAGTCATCATTGATACTTAAGGTTTCAGGGCCTCCTCAAACCCTGCTATAGCCCTTGTAATACCCAGATATTGGGAGTATTAAAGCCCAAGAAGGAATGGAGACTGGTCCAGGACCTCCACCTCATTAATGAGGCTGTGGTTCCAGTTCACCCAGTGGTTCCCAATACATATATTCTACTAGCTCAAATACCTGAGAGGACTAAATGGTTCACAGTCCTGGACTTAAAGGATGCCTTCATTTGCATACCATTACACCTCAACTCCCAGTATTTGTTTGCATTTGAGGATCCCTCCAACCAGACTACCCAGCTAATCTGGACAATGTTACCTCAGGGATTCTGAGACAGCCCCCACTTGTTTGAGCAGGCATTGTCAAAAGACCTCTCTGAGTTCCTTTATCCTCAGGTTAAAGTTTTATAATACATAGATGACATTCTCCTCTGTGCCCCAACTGAGGAAATCTCTCAGGAGGACAGTAAGGCTCTTATTAATTTTCTGGCTAACAGAGGAAATAAGATTTCAAAATCTGAAGCTAGGGTTTGTCAGACTTCAGTGAAGTACCTAGGTCTAGTCTTGTCTTTTAATCCTTATGTTTCAGAAAGGAAGGAAATGGCCCTGGGAGTTCTAACCCAGGCTCAGGGTCCAGCCTAGCAGCCTGTGACCCACCTAAGTAGAGAACTTGATTTGGTAGCCCAATCGATGGCCAGCCTGCCTCCAGGAAGTCACAGTGGTAGCCTTGCTAGTACCAGAGGCTACTAAGTTAACCATGAGGAATAACTTAACTGTTTACACCGCACATAATGTGACAGGACTACTGTCTTCTAAGGGAGAATCTCTTGTTAGCAGACAACAGCCTCCTCAGATATCAAGCTTTGCTATTAGAGGGATCTGCAGTCCCATTAAGAATTTGTCCCTGCCTAAATCTAGTCACCTTCCTCCTCAAGGAAGGTAGGGAACTCAAACATGATTGGAAACAGGTAGTAGTATAAACCTAGGTGACCAGAGGGGACCTCAAAGAAACCCCTTTAGAGAACCTAGACTGGATTATCTATGGATGGAAGTTCTTTTGTAGAACAAGGGAACCACAAAGCAGAGTATATGTAATAGTTACCCTGAATGATGTTGAGTGTGTGTACCTCTCCTTAGGCACAGGTGTTCAAGTAGCCAAGCTAATTGCCCTCACGAGGGCACTCGAGTTAAGCAAAAGGAAAGCACTTAACATTTATAAAGATTCTAAGTACATTTTCCTAGTTCTTCATATGCATGTCACTATCTGGAAAGAGAGGAACTTCTTCACAGCTAACGGGTCTCTCATTAAATACCATCAGGAAGTTAATAGACTATTATCCTCTGTTTCCCTCCTATGGGAAGTGGCAGTAATACAATGTAAAGGCCACCAAAAAGGGATGGATGAAATAGCTGAGGGAAACAGGTTGACAGGCCAAGTAGCTAAATAAGGAGCAAGAGGGCCCCATATTTCAGTTCCACTTGAAGCCTGTCTGCTTTGGGAGGGCTCCATAAGAGAAATAAAACCTCAGTATTCTCCTGCAGAAATAGAATGGGCCACCTCTTGGGGATACATCTCTCAGTCCTCAGCATGGCTACAATTGGAGGGTGGCACGCTTCATCTACCAGCTGCCAATCAGTGTTAAAAAGCCTTCATCAGACCTTCCACCTGGGTAAGGATAAAACCTATCAATTAGCCAGAGGTCACTCTCAGGTTAAAACCTGATACAAATGGTTAAACAGGTCATTAATGCTTACAAGACTTGTCTTAAAAGAATAGGATGAAAAGAAAAGAATAGGATGCTACCTGGGGAAAGGCTGGCAAATAGATTTCACCCATATGCCAAAGGCAAGGGGCATCCTGTACCTCCAAGTATGGATAGATACCATCACTAACTGGGTAGAAGCATTTGCATGTCAGACAGAGAAAGGCTCTGATGTGATAAAAGTACTAATTAATACGATACTTCCTCTCTTTAGATTCCCTAAGTACCTCCAGAGCGATAATGGCCCCTTGTTTAAGGTGACTGTCACCAAGGGAATCTCAAAGGCACTATTCATGCAATATCATCTTCATTGTGCTTGGAGATCACAATCCTTGGGAAAAGTAGAAAAGACAAATGATATCATCAAAAGGCACCTCAGGAAACTGTCTCTGCCGACTCATCTCCCATACTACCCTTCTTGCCATAGCCCTACTACATGTTAGAAACACCCCTCTAAAGCTGGGTTTCAGTCCCTTTGAAATGGTATATGGACAGCCTTTTTTCATCAGTGATTTTTTTTGCTAGACAAAGAAACCTCTGATTTGATTAAACATATAACTTCTTTGGTCGATTTCCAACGGGAACTCAAACAACTGTTGGAGGCCCAATCCCCTGAACTAGGGCCACCTCTATTCAACCCAGGGGATCTGGTACTGGTAAAGGTACTTTGGTCCCTTTCTCCCTATATAAGCCCAGATTGGGAGGAACCTTTACACTGTATTCCTTTCTACTCCTGTGACAATAAAGGTCATCGTAGTAGATTCTTGGATTCATTATACTCAAGTAAAGGCCTGGGAAGCTGATGAAGTTACCTCCGTTGACCCAGAAGAGCACCCAAAACAACAACGCAAAGAGATCGGGGACTTCAAGCTAAAAATCGCAAAAGATAGTGTCAATAATTAACCTTCCATGGATATTCCCTTTATAGTCTTGCCTATGCTTGCTATTCTTGTCTTCGTTCTTTTCTGTACCATGCGGCACCTTTATAATTTTGAATGCCCATGGAAATATGTACTCCCCTAAACAGTTATCTCTCTTTCTAAAGTTTAACTGCTCTCATACAAGGTTTAATTTCTCCCACCACAGCAAAACAGCTCAGAGTACAATGTTGTTTTCAGAAAGATTAGTATATTTAATTTATTTCTGTAATCTTTGGCACTAGATTATTTCCTTTTAACTCCTCTTTGTATAATACACACATTTGATCCATGCATACTTAACAACCTTTTTTTTTTTTTTTTTTTTTTTTCCACCTAGAGGTCATCAAACTCCAAACGGTCGTGCAACCAGAGCCTCAAGTGATGGCTTTCTTTTGCTGGGGATCCTTAGGTAGCCCTCTGAGGGAAATCTGACTGCCATTTTCCCCTAAACAATGCCCATGATCAGCAGAAAGCAGCTAAGATCTGTCATCATCCATATTCTAATGGCAATTAGATGTGCCTCTTCAGCGGGGGAAATGATAGAGGTTGAGGCAGAGAAACTCTAAGCAGACAGGAACAGGTCCTTGTTGAAGCTCCACCCTCAAACTGAAAAGTCCAAAACCCACAGCCCAAAGTGAGAACTTCTACCCCTGTTTTCCCACTCTCTCCCAATTGGTTCTTTCTGAATAATGTATTTTTACTTATCAAATGTTGCATTTTCCAAAACTATCTACAACTCAACCTGTCCCCAGTCCTGTGCTTATAAAGACCCCAGACTCTGCTGGTAGAAAGAGAAGTTACTGGATAACAGGGAGATGCAACTTGACTTTAAAGAAGCACCTGGACGTTGGGGAGAGGTGACTTGACTTCAGAGGCAATGGTTGGACATCAGTGAGAGACTACTTGACTTTGGAGGAAAGACGCAGAGAGACACCAAGGGAGAGTGACCAGCACTTCCTGTCTCCTTTCCAGTTCCCTTCTCCACTGAGAGCCTCTTTCATTGCTGAATAAAATTCCTTGCATTCACCATACTTCAATTCATCTGCATAACCTCCTTCTTCTTGGGCAGAGACAAGAACTCAGGACCCACCAAGTGTGGGTACCAAAAAAGGCTGTCACACTGATCCTTTGCCCCCTCTGGTGGAGGTCAGCAGCCCCACATGACCAGGCAAAGGGCCCACTGAGCTGGTAACACATTGCTGTCTGTGGATGGCAGAGCTAAGAGAGCCTTGTTACACACCCTCTGGGGCCTTGGGGTGGCAGGTACCCCCACCTGGACACTGCTGCCGGGCCTGCATGGAGTTTGCTCCTGCCGGTGCAAAAGTGGCCAGCTGGTTCCCGCACTTGCTCGCCTATGCACTCCCTCCCATGAAGGGTGGAGTGCAGCATGACCGAGTAAACAGAGTTTGCTCATGCAGGCACCAAAGCAGCCAGCTTGTTCCCATACTCCGCTTGTGTGCTCCCTCCCGCAAGGGGATGAGCACGGTGGACTGAGTAAGTGGGGCACCGCTGAGGGGAGTCCTGTGAAGGGATCATGAAAACATCCTGCATCAGAGGGAAACACAGAAAATTAGAATGGATTAAAATGGAATTTGTGTTTTATTTGCTAATACTATTCATCATTATTCAATCATTGAAATATAGGCAATCTCAGATTGTCTAATTTAATTCATTTTGTGTCTAAGTTATTTCTTTACGCTATAAAATAAACGCTTTGCTAGTTTTTTCTAGTGAGTCCCACAGTCCTGAAACTGAACACTTCTAAAGTAAAAATGGGGGTAACATTTTAAAATGCCAACAACGTTTATGTGTCACTTCGAAATGCTGAAATAGAAATAACTCTTCTTAACAGGAAAAAAAAGCAACTCTGATACTGTGTAGAGTTCTGTATAATTTGCAGCTCATTTCTGGGTCCATACATCATTTGAATGTTCTCAACAGCAAAGATAGGTTGTTGGTATTATCCTTATTTTTCAGAAAATAAACTAAGGTTGAGTGAATTGTAATGATGTGCCAAACTAGTAAATGAGAGACAGAATTGAAAACTTAAAAAAAAGAGGTAAACATAGTCTTTGACAAGTGTATATATCCATTGCAACTTGCCACCTAATACATGTTCAGAGGTATTTATAAAAATTAAATCTTATTTTTCTTTTCTTGTTTTATATTCTTAAAGTGCCTTTCATCGAAGTATAGAAGCAAGTAAGTGTTGCTATTTTGTATTCAAAGTATTAGAGACTTTGAAGAATAAAAAACCTGTGCACAAGCTTAAGTAGCTCTATAAATGTAAATATTTAATGAGGAAAATAGTATAATATTTAAAAGCAATGCCTTTGAAAACATTAAAAACTGTATTCAAATGCTGTTTCTGCCATTTATTTGCTTTGTGAGGTGGCATAGTTAATAACTTCTCTGAGTACAAGTTTCTTCAATAATGAAATGTGGATGATAATTATCTAAAGACGTTTGGAAATTTAGGCAAAATTTTACAAGTAAATTGTGTATTCTAGTACTTGCCTTATAAGTGCTCAGTAAACTGTAACTAATGATTATGCACATTATTATTCTAAACTTCAGCAAAATGTGTATACATTTATGTATATCCATATTTTTAAATGGCATGGTGCCCTGAGATACAGTGACTACATAGACACACACACAGTAGTTATAAAAATATTATTGATAGCAATTTACATTTTAATTTATATTTAGATTTCTTCTAAGTATTTATTTTGAAATAATTTATAGACTTATGGAAAATGTACAAGCATAGTACAAGGAATCCCTCTTTACTAGATTTTAAATAGATAGGTAAACATATATACACATATATGCATATATACATCTATTTATTTTCTGAACCATTTGAGTTGCAGATAGTTTGTTCTTTACCCCTAATTTTTGCTTTCTAAGCAAAACAAAAACAAAAAAAGAAAAACAATTTTTCTCATATAAACACAGTAAAATGATCATAATTGAGAAATCAGGATTGATAAAAATATTATTTAAGCTACATACCTAATTGTGAACTCACTATTTTTCTCAAAATAATGTATTGCGTTCAGTTGTTATCCATCTTTATCTTCTTTAATTTGAGAAAGTTCCTCACAGTTTATTTTATCTGACATTGACATTTTGAAGAGTAGAAACCGGTTGTATTGCTTCTCTCAATTTGGGTTTACCTCATGTTTCCTTATTAATATATTCAAGTAATGTATTTTTGGCAGTGATACTGTAAAATTAACACTCTATTTATTCCTAGTGCATAATAGCAGGAGGTAAATTATCTGATGTTAATTTATTCCATAACTGCAGATTTAACATTGGTCACTTTAGTTTAAGGGATGAATGTCAGGTTACTATTTTTTGCTTTGTAATAAACAGTTATCTCGTGGGAGCTTAGTTAAAGATTATGTAAATATTCTATTATTCCTCAGACATTTATCCATTAGAGTTAACATGCAAAGATGATTTTTCCCTGAGTTAATTATTACTCTTCGAGGGTTGCCAAATAGTGAGTTACCAGGAGAAGGAATACCAGGAGAAGAAAAAGAATCAAAAATAAACATTTAAAGTCATAATAAAATAATGGCTAAGAATGTTTCTAAAACAGTGATAAAAAATAAATCACACATTCAAGACACTTAGAAAACAGGAGTTAGGAAAAATACCAAACACACACACACCCACCCCAAGCATATGATTTCAAACTACAGATAATCAAACACACAGCGAAAATGTGAAAGAATCTTGAAAAAATACACCTTAGCTGCAAATAGATAAGAAAATAATTAAATTGGATATGCAATTAGAAACCATGCAAATAAGATGTGTAAAATTTTTAAATGTGTTGAAATGAAATAAACAAAAACCAACCTCTTAATGGTTCATTCAACAAAATTCTTCAAAAATGAAAGAGAAATAAAAACTCATTGGGAAAGTTAAAGTTGAAACAATTCATTTTCGGAAGACTAATGCTGCAAAAAAAATGTTAAAAGAAGTTCTTCAGGAACAAGAAAAATAATATAGGTCAAAAAAATTGGATCTTCATAAAAAAGGAGTAAATGAAGGTAAAATAAATGTGCTTACTTTTCTTCTTCTCAATTGATCTAAGAAAATAGGTGTTTCTTTAAACAATAACAGTAATAATATACTGGATGATGATATAACGTAGATAAGTGAAATGAATAGTAAATGTTACAAGGGATTGGAGGAAGGAATTAGCAATACTCTATTCCAAGGAAACTTCATTATTTGTAATTTACACAGTAGTATTAGAGGATCAATGCTATAAACTGCATGTTTTTGTTCCCCCAAAATTTGTATGTTGAAGCCATAACCCCAGTGATATCGTTTAGGAATTAAGATTTTTGGAAGCTACTCAGGTCATGAGGTTGGGTCCTTCATGATGAGATTAGTGACCTTATAAGGAGAGACACAAGACCGCTTATTTCCTTTCTCTCTGTTTTTTGCCATGTAAGCACAAAAGAAGAAGACATCCATCTGCAAACTAGAAACAATGCCCTCACCGGACACCAGATTTGCTGTGCTTTCATCTTGGACTTCCCAACTTCCAGAACTGTAAGAAATAAATTTCTGTTGCTTAAGTCACACAGTTTGTTTAATTTGTTATAGCAACCTGAACTAACTAAATCAGTAGACTTAAATTCATTAAAATGTAAACTCTAGGGCAAGTATTAACACAAAAATCTAAAAAGCAGTATAATTAAAATGCTAAGAAAGGAGACAAAATGGGATCATGCGAAAAGCTCAATAACACCAGAGAAGACAGAAAAAAGGAGGCTAAAGAAGTGAAAAAATTTTATGAATAGAAAAAAATTGTGTACATGGTAGATATTAATCCCACTATATGAATATTAATTAAATATAAATGGTCTACTCGGTAGATATTAACCCCACTATATCAATATTAATTAAATATAAATGGTCTACTTATATCATTAAAAGATAGATATTGTCAGAATGGGGTGGGGAGCAAGGAATAATACTACTATACATTGTCTATATATAAGAAATCCAACTTATATGTAAAGTATCTGATAAGTAAAAAGTAAAGGAGTAGAGATACACTATGCTAAGAAATATCGAAAGAAAACTGGAGTAGCTGTATGAATTTCAGACAAAGCAGAATTTGAAACAAGAAAAATCATCAGGGGTAAAAGACGGCACGTAATAAGAATGTAGTCTATTCTTCAAGAAGACATAATAGTCCTCCTACATTATTGTGTAAGTAACAACAGAATGTCAACATACATTAAGTAAAAATTGATAAAGCTTAAAGGAAAGTAGACTATTTCACTGTTACAGTCAGATAATTCAAGACATCTTTTAGTTATTAATAAATGAAGTAGGAGAAAACCACTAAAGACACAGTTTGTCTGAACAACATTAGTTATCCGTTTGATTTAATTGACATTCATAGAACAGTTCATTCAGTAAAAGCAGAATACACATTTTTCTCTAGCTTGCCAGGAACTTTCACAGATAAAACACATTCTGCATCAAGAAAAACACCTTAAGACACTTTAAAAAATAAAAATGATACAAGTATGTTCTCAGACAAAAAGTGGAATTAAAGTAAAATCAGTAATATAAACATAGTATGAAAATCTTCAATTAGTTTGAAATTAACACACTTGTAATTAAAATTTAAAATGCAACTCATCATAATGTAAAAATGTGGTAAAAGTAGTACTTAAAAGGAAATATATAGAATTAAATGCATAAATAGGGAAAAAATTCTAAAATCAATAGCCTTATCTTATACCTTAGGAAACTAGAAAAAGAAAAGGTATATAAACCTAATGCAAACATAGGAAAAATAATACAATTTATAGCAGAAATTAATGAAGTTGAAAATAGGAAATAATGGACAAAACCATCAAAAGAAAAAGTTGTTCTTGAGCAAATTCATAAAATTAATAATCCTTTAATCAAATTAATTAAGAAATAAAGAGAGAAGACTCAAAATATCAATATCGCAAATGAAGGACAGGACATTTATATGATTTCATGAACAGTAACAGAAAAATAAAGAAATAATATTAACAACTTTAAACCAACAAATTTTGTAACTTAGAATAAAAAATACCAAATTCTTTAAAGACATAAACCACTGGAATTTACACAGGAAAATATAGATAACCTGAATAGTCTTATATCTATTTTTCAAATTGGAAGAAAAACTAATCACCTGGCCAAAAAAAAAAAAAAAAAAAAAAAAAATCTACCATCACAGATAGCTTCACCATCACAATCTCTTCAAGAAAATAAAAGGTGAGTGGTTAATCCCTACCTCAATCGTTATCCTAATATCCAAACCAGATAAAGACATTATAAGATACAGACCAATATTCCTTGTGAAAAGAGACAAAATACTCCTTACAAAATACTAGAAAATAAAATAACGTATAAGAAGGATACTGTGTAATGAAGTGCTGTTGATTTTAGGAATGAAAGACTAGTTCAGTATTCTTAGGTCAATCAGTATAATACATCCTATTAAGAGATCGAATGTGAAAAACCACATGAGTGTATCAACAGATGCAGAAGTAGCATTTTAAAAACTGAAAGACCTACTCATGAAAAAAGAAAAAGAAAACTCTCAAAAATAGGTCTAGGAGGGAACCAAAGAGTAAATAGTGTATTAAAAATGTATGTCTGCCATCATACTTAGTATTGAGAGATGAAGAAGTTTCCCACTATAATTGATGAGAAGACAATCATGTTCTCTTTAACTATTTCAACACAACACTGTGTTCAAACTCCTAGCTAGTAGAAACACACACAGGCAAAGAAAGAAAGGTCACAATATTGGGAAGGAGGAACTTTAAGTGTTTTTATGTCCAGATGACATATTGGTTATGTATAAAATACCAGAGTTGACAAGAAATTTCTCCTGTGACTAATAAACAACTATATAAAGCAAAGTCGAATGATACGTGGTCAATGTGCAAAACTCAGTTGCTTTCCTATATGCCAGTAATTTACAGTTGGACTTTACAAGATACCATTTACTACAAGATCAAAAACGCAATTAAATCTTGAAATATAAATCAAACAAATAAGTACGGGATCTTTATGTGAAAGAAACCCAAAACACTGATGAAAAATCCAGAAGTCTAAATAATTAAGACATGTTACATGTTCATGGATGGTAAGAATCAATGTACTTAAGATGTTAATTCTTCCAAAATTGATCTATAGATTCAACACAATTACAATAAAAATTCAGCTATGTTATTAGCAAATTGATTTTAAAATTTATGTGGAAAACAAAAGACCTAGAATAGAAAATACAATACTGAAGAATAAAAACAAAGCTGGAGAGCTCATACTACCCAATATCTAGACTTACTAACAGGCTATAGAAATCAATGCTACAGAGTATTGGTGAAAGAATAAATGCATAGGCCAATGAAAGAGAATAGAGAGCTCAGACATAGAACCACATAAATACAGTCAACTGATCTATGAAAAGGAATACAGATAGTGTAAAGGGAAAAATGATTTTTTAACAAAGGATTCTAGAACAATTAATGTTCCATAAAGAAAAAACGAACCAACCTACAGAACTTAAGCTTTTAATAAAACTAACCCAAAGTGGAACATACACCTAAATGTAAAATGTCAAACTATAAAATGCCTTAAATAAAACATAAGAGAGCAATCATATGATATTGTGTTAGTGACACAATGTAAATAGCACTATTCATGAAATAAATAATTAACAAAGAATTTATTATGATTAAAAACTTCTGCTACATAAAAAACGCTATTAAGAGAAGGAAAAAACAAGGTTCAAAAGGGAGAAAATATTTATAAAACACATACCTGATAAAGCATTTGTAACCAAAATACAAAAGGTACACAACATTAAACAATAAGAAAAACAATCAAATTTTAAAAATGAGCAGATATGAATAGGAACCTCGCTAAAAAAGATATACGAATGTTAAATAAGCATTTGAAAATATGAAAAACTGTAATTTGCCAATATGGAAATGAAAATTAAAACAATGAGATGCCATCACACACTTATTAGAGTGGTTAAAATTTGTTAAAAATCTGAGTATGCCAACTGCTAGAAAGAATATGAGATAGGAAGATCTCTCATTGATTGCTGGTGAGAACTCCCACTTTGGGAAACAGTTTGGTAGCTTCCTGCAAAGCTAGACACAGTCTTACCAGATGATTCAGCAAGCATCCTCCTATTTGCCCAACTGTGAAAACATGTTTGCACAAAAATGTACAATCCAAAGTGTACACCATCTTTATCCATAATTGAATGAATAAACAATGTCTGGTAAGTCTATTCAATATCACAATCTTCAGTGAGTAAAGAAATGAGCTATCAAGGCACACTTAAGTAGACGAACTGTAAATTCAGGTAGCTAAGTTGGGAAAAGCGTGTCTGAAAAGGCTACATACTGTATTGTTCCATTTACATGACATTCTGGAACAGGCAAAAATACAGAGACAGTAAACATATCAGTTGTTGCTATGACATTGTGAGGAAGAAGTGCTGAATAGGGGAAGCCGTGGTTTTTATTTTATTTTTTATTTTTTATTTTTTTAGGGTAGTGAATGTTGATACTGTAATGGTGGATACAAAACATTGCACATTTACAAAGCTCATAGAATTTTCCTAAACAAAGTGTGGAGTGAAATAAACGCCAATTTTTAAAAAGTACCATGTTAAAGAATCATATGATGGGATGTAAAATGCGACAAAGCAACTTAAATGAATAACAAATCCATAAAAATCTTAACTGAACTGGATGGAAGCGAGGAAAGATGCTGAGAAGTAATTTTGGAAGTGAGAGGTGCCTGTAAAACTAAAGACAAGGAAACTACATATCAGCACTGTAGTCTAATTGATAAGATTAGTCCTCATAGGGGTCTGTGTTAACAATCTGTAACCACTATACATGTATACAGAAACTCAACAGTCAAATAAGATAACTGTGGAGATGAAAAGCCACATTTCGCATTTTTGGAGTGACAGTGTTACAACTAACCATGGGAGGAGGCTAGAATAAGCCATGTAATAATGAATTAGTATTGGAGGCATCAGTATAAACTTATGTTTAAGTCAGTACCAATACAGATAATTACATAAAATATAGATACGTGAATATAAGTGGATTGAGTATACACACACATTTCCTTGTTCTGTCAGCTGAGGACACCTAGAAACAATGACACCCTAGAATGAATGAGCACATACAGTGCTCAGATCTTGGTTTCTTTTTTCTTTCCCTCCCCTCCCCTCCCCTCCCCTCCCTTCCCCTCCCCTTCCCTTCCCTTCCTTTCCTTTTTCTTTTCTTTTCTCTTCTTTCTTTTCTTTTCTCACTCTGTCACCTAGGCTGGAGTGCAGTGGTGTGATCTCGGCTCACTGCAACTTCTGCCTCCTGGGCTCAAGTGATTCTCCTGCCTCAGCTTCTCAAGTAGTTGGGACTACAGGCACATGCCAGCATGCCTGGCTAATTTTTGTATTTTTAGTAGAGGCAGGATTTCACCGTCTTAGCCAGGATGGTCTTGAACCCCTGACCTCAGGCAATCCATCCTCCTCAGTCTCCCAAAGAGCTGGGATTACAGGCATGAGCCACCAGGCCTGGCCCAGACCTTGGTTTCTAATACTATGCTCCAATAAAAGGAACCAGTGCCCGTTGGAGGAATGGCTAATTCTAGGACTGAGATAGGGAATATACAAAATAATTATGGAACATATTGTGATGCCAACATAAGGAAGTACTAAGAAGAAAACAGAAACACTGGTGGAGTATTTCAAAGGAATGTGGAAGCCAACTGAGAGAGTTCCCAAAGGCCATAGATGGAAATTCTTAAGCAAAGAAAGAAAGTAGTATTGGATTATTACCCCCAAAAATAAAATAGGTATGCATTGTCTGTGCTGACATAAATAAATGACTGAAAAATATTCTAATAGTTTAGAAAGATACTTTGCTGTTCCGGAGTCGGAGCATTAACTCTACTCAATATGTGTGTGTTGCACAAAGTGGCTTCCTTCCAAAGTGTGCACTAAGGAGAGGGGAAAATAGTAACTTCGCAGCAGGGAAATCTGAAAAATACTACTTCAGGCAGGTGATCCAGATTAATATCAATGATCATAAATCATTTTGTTCGTATATATCCTTGACGTTATGTGATAAGAATGATACTTTGTCCCTGTGATCTTCTCAAAACCCATAACCTCATTCTAATCGTCAGAAAAATCTCCATTGAGGGACATTGTGCAAATTACCTAATATCCTAAACATTTCCAAGATCATCAAAAACAAGGAAAGTATGTGAAATTGTCAGAGCCAAGCACATCCCAAGAAGACATGCTAACTAAATGTAATGTGATATCCTAAATAGAATCTTGCAACAGAAAAAAAACACATCAGTTTAAAATTATGGAAATTTTAGTGAAGACTTTACTTCATGATATATCAATATTGGTTCATTATTTATGACAAATGCACGATGTTAATGTAAGATGTTAACAATTTGAAAACTGCATTTGAGTATATGAAGACAGTACTATCCTTACAATTTTTCCTTCATTCTAAAACTACTGTAAAATAAAAAATATTCTTTAAAAAGTAGACACATTATGTAAGTTTGTCAATGTTCCTATATAAACATGGTGGAATTTGCATTTTTATTAGCAATGTGTGAGGATGCTCCTTTCACCACAGTATCAGCAACAGACATTAGTATCATACTTTAAAATTTTGTCAAATAATTGAGAAATGGTAGTTTAGTGTAATTTTATTTACATTTGAACAATTACCAGGAAGATTGAACTGTGAAGTATTCAAATCCATTTTGTACCTCTCTTTTGATGTCTGTTCGTGTAAGTTTGCCCATTTTTCTTTTATTTCTATCATTTCCCTCAATTTATGTTATTAAATATTTATATGTGATGCATGTTAGAATATTTTCTCCCTGTCAATTATCTTATATTTTATAACCTTGTTTTTTTACAACAAAAAGTTTTATTTTTTAACTTGCTACTATGTCAAATGTATCAATATATTATTTTAGTGAATCTAAATTTTGAATCTTAGAAAGCCTTTACCTGCACCTAGGTAAACAGTAATTTTTTTCCCTTAATTTCCGCTTCTAACTATTGAATATTAGTATAAAGGAACAAAATGGTATTCCACACCCTTGGTAAAAGTGCCCATTTGTTCTACTACATCTTTGAAAATGTTTTGTGCGTTTTGTATAGATGGTTGTACCATCTGCAAATGAAGACAGTTTTACTACTTTCTTTTCAATCTGTGTGTACTGCATTTCTTTTTATTTCTGGGGCTCCAGTTTGGTGTTGAACAGAAAGCTTGAGTTGGATATCCTTGCCTCATCTTTAATCACAGAAGGAGGAATTCAGTCTTTCTTCATTCAGTGTGATAGAAGATACAGGATTTTTTGAGATGTTATCAGGTTGAGGAAACTTGTGCGCCGTATAAGAGAAGGACCCCATAAATTTTCAGTGTTTTGTACCTGTGCACCCTGAAAGGAGATTTCTCAGGTCCCTGGCTCCACCACCAATCTTTCTAGTGAGAATTTTATTGAGATCCATGAAAAAGAGATTCCTAGAGTCTCAGGCTGTAGGAATTCTAAGTAGCAAACAATTGCTAGAATTTGTGAAGATTCCAGTTTTCTTTTTAATCCTTTTATAGCCGTCACATTTTTTTCTCATGTTCCACAAAAGGCAAAATCAATTTGCCTGTCTGGTCTCTTCAAAAAGCTTGTCACATTTTGGAATTCAATTCACCTGTCTGTCTTGGCACCTCTGATGATCTAAATAAAAGGCAATGAATCTGTCGATTATCCGTTTTTGTTTTTTTTGGGGTGTGTGTGTGTGTGTGTGTGTGTGTGTCATTGTATGTTTGGGCATGAAATGAGAATTGAAATCAAGTATGTATGCTACAAATGTACAAATGAAGCATATTTATTATTCAACCATGTGCTAGGTGCTGTGCTTAGTGGGATTTTGTGGTCCAATTAGAATGAACTCTCCGCTTTGTGTGAGAAGCGTGAGACCTGATTTCAACTCTACATCTTAGTTGCTGTGTGTTGAGTCTTACCAAGTTATAAAACCACTCTGTTCTTTCATTTCCTTCTTTATAAAACAATGCTTACTTTGTTGTAAACATAAAAATGGGACCTGCATATATAAACTTGTATGTTAAACATCTCTTAATTTGGAAATATAATAAAACTATATTTGTAATGCTGCTTTTCAATCTAATTTAAGGCTCCACGAACTGACAAGGTGTCTCATCACCACAACCCTACAATAACACCAACAAAAAAGGTATTAACAGTAGTAAAGAAATATAAATTATTTTGAAATATCTCGAGTTGGTAACAAGCTTCATATTTTAGATTCCTATAAATACCTTCAGAAACAGTAAAATTGGGGTGAAATTGCCCTGTCATTGTGCATTATTCCTTCATTGGGAACAGATGGAAAAGGACTCCATATATGAAACAAAGGTAATGGAATTTTCCTTCTGACAAAACTCCTCTTGAAAATATCAAAGCAAGTCAAATAAGGATTTATTGAACTGAATTGTTAGATTAGAAACATAATTCCAAAAAAAGAAGAGGCTTTTTACTACAAAACTCATATTTTTACATGTAAAAAATGAAAAGCCTGGAAAAGATAAGTGATATGTTCAAGGTTTCACAGAGAAATGACTGCATCATAGAGATGATGCCACAAGTCTCCTGACTTCTACTCCTGTGAACTTGCTACTACATGACATTATTGTCTTTCTACACTAATACATGTTTCACCACCTTATTATTTTAATTGAACTTTTATTTCTGGAAGTGTTTTAGTTCTACAGAAAAATTTCAAAGATAGTAGAGGGAATAAATGCCATACCTAGTTTCACAAATTATTAATATCTTACCTTAATCCTTTTTCTGTGTTAGGATCCCATTCAGGACACCATATTTTACTTAGTTGTCATGTCTTCTTAGGGCTCCTTTGGCTGTGACAATTTCATAGACTTTCCTTATTTTTGATGACTGTCATAGTTTTGAGGAGTAATTCTCAGATATTTGGCAGAATGTGAGATTCTGCCAAATATTGAGATTTTTCTTTTTTAATACAGCATACAAATTGATTTAATATGTTTTATATGACACTAGAGTCTTCAGAAATGAAGACCTAAAGAAATAGGAAAACTTGTATATTTTTGTGCATAGGTTTTAAGGAGAGTGAAGACTTACGCAGAAGTATGATTGGACAAAGGGGATGTGATCTGATGGAGAAAAACTGGGGTGGGGGAACTTGGCATGGCCCTTTTGTTTAGATTTTTCTCTGTTTCCCTGTGTTTTCAGAGTTAAAGACATTCCTTTCTTCCAGGTACAGAAAGAACCCTACTGGAATGAGGGTCCTATGATCTACTTTAAGGGAAGGTCAGCTTAGTTCCATGGCCTGTTTCAAGAGAAAAGAGCAAGAGGGAGGTGAGAATGACCTTCTTGCTTCTGCTATTGTCTCAAATACTGAGGAACCATATTTTGGGGATGTCCTGAACCTCATCAATGGCCTATATTAGGAGCTGATGAGAGACTTCTCTCCCTGAATCTGCTAGAGTATTCCAAAAGGTTTGCAGTTTTCTAAGGCAATTTTTCAGGCTCTGGAAATCTACAGGATAATTTAAAAGTATTGCATGCTGCCGGGCACAGTGGCTCACGCCTGTAATCCCAGCACTTTGGGAGGCCGAGGCGGGTGGACCAGGAGATGGAGACCAGTCTGGCTAATACGGTGAAATCCCGTATCAACTAAAAATACAAAATAATTAGCCAACCGTGGTGGCGGGTGCCCGTAGTCCCAACTACTGGGGAGGCTGAGGCAGGACAATGGCGTGAACCCGGGAGGCAGAGCTTGCAGTGAGGCAAGATGGCGCCAGACTCTATCTCAAAAAAAAAAGTATTGCATGGCTTTTAATAATTCAGAGAAGATCATTTTGAAGAGGTTAAATATAATCACTGGTTGAGTAACTCTCCTACTGTTATGTAAGAAAAAATTATTGGAGAAAAAAGTATCTGATAGATTAAAAATGAAATGTGATTTGATGAACCAGAGGTTCATCATTGTTTGAATCCTCGGTTGAGGTATTTCTGCTGTATGTCTCATGATTGGAGGGGAGTTTTGGGTTTTGGGAGAAAGATCACAGAGGTATAGTTCCATTTTCATCATATCATATCAATGGTATGTACTATTGACATGTCTTATTACTGTTGATGTTTACCTTAATACCTGGTAGAGATGGTGTTTGTCAATTTTTTTCACTATAAAGTTAATTTTTTCCTAGTTTTCCTACTTTAAAAGAAAGTCACTATATGTAGTCCCCACTCAAAGAGTTGGGAGTGATGCTTCACCTCTTTGAAGATGGAATGTCTTCCTAAACTATTTGGAATTCTTCATAGAAGACTTGACTCCTCCATTTATTTACTTAATCATTTATTTCTGTGAATACAAATACAATAATACTTATTCTATACTTTAGATTTATTTGACTTACTCTGTTGTTGTGTGTGTGTTTATGTGTGTTTGAACTCTTTCAAACTTTTTGCCAAAAAAAAAAAAAAATGCTCCATGTCCATCTTGCGTATTTACTGCTATAATCGTAGAATCAGTATTTCTCTAAGGATCCCCATAATGCAAATTTATACTAGAAACCAAAATCTGAACACTTCATGTGCTCACTGCTACTGGGTGTCATTGTTTCTAGCCCCTCTTAGCTGACAGACCAAGAGCAGACAGTGAATATATGTGCATATGTTAACCCTTGTATCTTCATTTATCTGTAAGTATTTCTGTATGTAACTATCTGCATCAATATTGTGCTAAGTGCTCATATTGAAATAACCAGTTCTGCTCTGTTACTACATGGTTTGTTCTGGCCTCCTTGTTTACTGTAATCTTTAATTTCAACAGTGAAAAACCAGGCTCACACATTTTGTGTGTGTGTGTGGAGGGGTGGGGGGTCAGGGGATGGTCACACTGTCACCCAGACTGCAGTGCAATGGTAAGATCTCAGCTTATTGCAACCTCTGCCTCCCAGGTTCAATCAATTCTCCTGCCTCAGCCTCCCGAGTAGCTGGGATTACAGGTGTCTGCCACCATGGCTGGCTAATGTTTTGTATTTTTATTACAGATGGAGTTTCACTTTGTTGCCCAGGCTGGTCTCAAACTCCTGACTTCGTGATCTGCCAGCCTCACCCTCCCAAAGTGCTGGTATTACAGGTGTGAGCCACCACGCCCAGCTGCTACTTTCTGTCCATTTAATTGTTTATACATGTCTAGTGGTATCAAAGCTGTTAATACATATGTTTATGGAAAATAACTTTTTCAACTAGAGTATATTGATTATTGATAATACTTTTTGCCTGTACTCTTATAGTGTCTACTCATTTCTAAAGGTATTTAGTATAATTGATATGTTAAGAGATCTTATAAAGTGGAATGAATATAAAACACTCAATTGAAACTGGTGAAAGTGTAAAAGAAAAAAAAGGTAGATATTT
>NC_037682.1:73758639-73759836 GCF_003255815.1 Theropithecus gelada | reverse complement strand
AATGGTTGAACCAGTTTACAATCCCACCAACAGTGTAAAAGTGTTCCTATTTCTCCACATCCTCTCCAGCACCTGTTGTTTCCTGACTTTTGAATGATCGCCATTCTAACTGGTGTGAGATGGTATCTCATTGTGGTTTTGATTTGCATTTCTCTGATGGCCAGTGATGATGAGCATTTTTTCATATGTCTGTTGGCTGTATGAATGTCTTCTTTTGAGAAATGTCTGTTCATATCCTTTGCCCACTTTTTGATGGGGTTGTTTGTTTTTTTCTTGTAAATTTGTTTGAGTTCTTTGTAGGTTCTGGATATTAGCCCTTTGTCAGATGAGTAGATTGCAAAAATTTTCTCCCATTCTGTAGGTTGCCTGTTCACTCTGATGGTAGTTTCTTTTGCTGTGCAGAAGCTCTTTAGTTTAATGAGATCCCATTTGTCAATTTTGGCTTTTGCTGCCATTGCTTTTGGTGTTTTAGACATGAAGTCTTTGCCCATGCCTATGTCCTGAATGGTACTACCTAGGTTTTCCTCTAGGATTTTTATGGTATTAGGTCTAACATTTAAGTCTCTAATCCATCTTGAATTAATTTTCGTATAAGGAGTAAGGAAAGGATCCAGTTTCAGCTTTCTACTTATGGCTAGCCAATTTTCCCAGCACCATTTATTAAATATGGAATCCTTTCCCCATTTCTTGTTTCTCTCAGGTTTGTCAAAGATCAGATGGCTGTAGATGTGTGGTATTATTTCTGAGGACTCTGTTCTGTTCCATTGGTCTATATCTCTGTTTTGGTACCAGTACCATGCTGTTTTGGTTACTGTAGCCTTGTAGTATAGTTTGAAGTCAGGTAGCGTGATGCCTCCAGCTTTGTTCTTTTGACTTAGGATTGTCTTGGAGATGCGGGCTCTTTTTTGGTTCCATATGAACTTTAAAGCAGTTTTTTCCAATTCTGTGAAGAAACTCATTGGTAGCTTGATGGGGATGGCATTGAATCTATAAATTACCTTGGGCAGTATGGCCATTTTCACGATATTGATTCTTCCTATCCATGAACATGGTATGTTCTTCCATTTGTTTGTGTCCTCTTTTATTTCACTGAGCAGTGGTTTGTAGTTCTCCTTGAAGAGGTCCTTTACATCCCTTGTAAGTTGGATTCCTAGGTATTTGATTCTCTTTGAAGCAATTGTGAATGGAAGTTCATTC